>NW_026606186.1:4467500-4507500 GCF_029834395.1 Sorex fumeus
CTGGTTCCTTGCCTTCTCTGAACCTCAGGTGCCCCTCTAAAACTGGAGGTTGGAGGGAATGAACTGCAAGTTTCCCAGCTTGTGGGAGGAGGGGGTGTTGTATATGACGAACCCTTACATGTATACCACTGATAACGTATACACCCGGGATCTCGCAGCCTCAATCACCATTCACAACATTTTCCTTACCCTTCAGATTTTTTTTCCTTGCTCCTTGGCAATCAACACCCCTGCCCCCCTATTCCCAGAAGGAACCACTGCTGCTGATTTCTTTTGCTACAAATTAGTTTTGCTTGCCCTTGAACTTTCTGTCAGGGAAATAGCGAAGCATGTACCCTTGTGGTTTGTATCAGCCACTTGCTCATTTTTGTTGCCAAATAATACTCCACCTTAAGCGTCCTCCATGGCTGGTCCTCCCTCACCTACCCTCCCAGTCATGGGTGTTGTTTCCAATGCTTGCTATTATGAATAATAATTTCATGAACATTGGCACATGATTTTTTTCTGTGTGAGGATACTTTTTAATTTTCTCTTTGGTAAATACCTGGGAGCAGAATCTTATGTTTCCCATTTAAAGGAACATTCCAACTGTTTCCGAAGAAGTTGTATTGTTCTGTGCCCCAAGCAGCAAAGGCAGAGAGTTTCTTGGCGGCTGTGCCCTTGGTAATGAGGACTTCACTTTTGCTATTCTGGTGCACACTGTCTCATCGTGGGGTTTGGCATTTCCTTCTGACAAATGCTATTGATCACGTTTTCGTGTGATTATTGGCCATTTATATATTTTCTTTTGTGAAGTGTCTAAACGTTTTAATCAATTTTATTGGGGTAGTTTGCCTTTTTAGTATTGATTTGTATGACATATTTATATATAAAGAAGACAATTCCTATGTGAGATAGAGATATGTTAATATTTTCTCCAATTTTGCGTGGCCTTTTTCATTGAAGTGTCACTTGATAACTTTTTTAAAAAAATTGTAATAACAGCTCATTTATCAGCTTTTAAAAATAGCTTGTTTTTCTGTGTCCTCGCTGATGTATTTCTGCCTCCTCTGAAGTTGTGAGTGTGATTTTTCTTATATTTTCTTTAGATTTATAGCCTTATGATCCATCTTGGAATGATTGTTGTATGGTCTGGGGTACTCTCTGGAGGTTACCCCCCAAAATGTATCTAGTTGTTGTAGCATGATTTGTTTTAAAGACTTTGCCTATTCTCGTTGTTGTCTTTCTTCAAAAAAAAAGTGATCTCCAATGCTCAAAAGGAGAAAGAGAGAGAGGAAGAGAGACAGAGAGACAGAGACAGAGAGAGACAGACAAACAGACAGAGAGAGACAAAGAGAGAGAGAGAGAGGAAAAGTGCCTGCCTGATGGGAGGAAATCTGGGGACACTGAAACCAGGAAATGTACACGGATGGAGGGATAGGTGTTGGAACACTGTAGGACTGAAATCTAATCATGAACAGCTCTGTAAGGGTCTATCATCACAGTGATTCAAATAAAAAAAAAGTATAGCGACCTCTTTACATGTGGCATGTGGGTCTATTTCTTTAAGGTTCTGTTGATCATTTGATCCACTCTTCCAGCAGTTTTCCTTGGCTGGGAAATTTTAAAATCAAGTCAAGCAAATGCTCCCCTCTTAAACTTTCTTGTACAAGCTTGTTTGGGCTCTGGTAGGTGCTTCAATTTTCCGTAGACAATTGGGAATCCATTTGTCGATTTCTATGAAGACGCTTGATGGGGTTTGGATGGGGGGGCGTGCGTGTGTTTCTCTAAGTCACTCTGGGGAAGTTCCAGGAACCCCCCGCCTGGGTTTCACACCCTCCCCTCACAGTTCCGGTGCAGGGACCCCCGTTGGGACCCCCTGGGTCAACACCGGAAACCCCATTTGTGGCTAAGAGGGTTAAGGTCCAACTGTTTGGGGCTAGAGACCCTTCATAGAGAGGGAATGACTGGGAGTGTAGACAGAACAAAATCAGATTGGAGCGCCTAAGAATGGAAACTGGGTGAAGGGCATGGTATTCTTCATTATACTCTGCAATCTACAAAGCCTGTGACTTTTCAAACACAGATCCACACAGATCCCAAAATAAAGGGGGGCATCCCCTCCCCCCTCATCGTCCCCGAGTCAGGGGTCCCCTGTTGAGCCTTGGCTGCTGACAACCCCTTTGCCATCTGCAGAGTCCCCAGGGGCCATTCGGAGCTCCCATGCTGGCCTCGCGGAGAGCAGATGCTGGCCCCGCGGGATCGTGACCTGGCTGGCCAGCTCCAGGCCTCTGTGGATGTGGGCTGTGTGCTGGGCTTCTCCATCACCTCCGAGGAATGTGAGGATGATTGAACTATGATGGCTGCCACCCACGGCCCCAGGCAGGGCTCGGGGCCTGTGCCCGGCCGTGCTAGCCAGGGCGGGCCAGGCAGAGAGGGTTGTTAGAGAGGATGGGGGTGGCGCGTGGTGAGCAGATGGCCCCGGAAGCCAGGGCACGACTTCAGCTCTCACCTGGCATCAGGTGCAGCTCCATCCAGGCACTGAGAAGTGACATCTGATCTGGGTTTGGAAAGGAGGCCTCTGGCTGCCTCGCATGGCTGCTGGGAGGAGGGCGAGGAGGCAGAGAGCCGGTTTCACACACTCCTGTCCAAGCCGGGTGAGAGAGGGGCGGCGTCGTGTGCCAGCCTGGGGTGGGAAGTGCTTTGGGCTCTACGGTGCCAACCTGGCCCAGGAGTTTCAAGATGGGCTGGACCCAGATTGAGAGTGACAGGCAGGCCCTGTGAATGAGGCCAAGGGTTTGGGCTGGAGCAGCCGGTGGCATGGAGATGCCCGGGATCCCATGGGCACAGTGGGGCTGAGGGGGGTGCAGGAAGCTGACCCCAACTGGGGCCAAGGCTGTGTTCCAGGGGTGGTTGCTGACATGCCATATGCGTGGGAGAAGGCGTGTGCTGGGATACAGGGAGAGGTCAAGGTGGGAAGCTTAGTTCTGTCGGGGAATGCAGGTCTAGTCTAGGGGAGGAAGCATGGGCTTGGGGAGAGAGTCGCTGGTGCAAGTCTCAGAGGCCTGAACATGGCGATGCTGGATGAGAAACTGCCTGGAACAGAGGAATCCTGCGGAGGCGACAATGACAGGCAACAGGAAGCGGGGTGGGGATAGGGAGCTGTGGTGTGACAGGTGATGACCTTGACCCAGCAGCTCTGGGGATGGCAGAGCGGAAACTTGGTGATGAGGTGCAGGAGAGGGTGCTGGGCTGCAGGTTCCCAGCATCCCCGCACCTCAGGGAATCTCCCAACCCCACTTTGCAGGGAGACAGTGCCCAGAGCTCCCCTAGATCTGCCCACCTCCTGCTCTCATACCTAGACACGCATCCCTACGAGCACCCCTGTCCCCAGCCTGCTCCTTTTCTCCTCCCAAGGACATGTGCCTGGGTCTGAATCATCTTTAATAATCTAGGGCTGGAGCAATAGCACAAGTGCACTTAACTTGTGCGTGGCTGACCAGGTTCGATCCCCCGCATCCCATAAGGTCACCTGAGTAGGGCAAGGAATGATTCCTGAGTGCAGAGCCTTGGTATGCTCTGACCATTGCTGGGTATGGCCTCCCACACAAAATAAAGCAAAATCAAAATCTCTCCTAAGAGGCCAGGGGAATCCTGCAGTGAATAGGGCACTTGGCTTACACACAGCTGAGCCAGGTGCCACCCGGCACCCCCTTTGGTCCCCAGAGCACTGCTGGCAGTGATCCCTGAGTGCAGAGCCAAGCAAGAGTCAGCTCTGAGCACCGTCAGGTGTGCCCCACTCAAAAAGAAAATCCCTTCCTAATGTCCCTCTCCACCTAAGACCTCAGTTTCGTGTCTGAGCCCCTCATGGACTCAGCCCCGGGTCAGTGAGGGGGGCAGGATCTGGCCTGAAGCCCTTTTCTCCAAGTGACTGTTTTAGCCCCGAGAGACCTGGTACAGGGGCAGGGGGTGTTCCTGGCTTGGGGGTCTGTCATTTTTTAAATTATATATTTTATAGGGAGCACCCAGCAGTGAGGCTGCTCAGGGCAGAGAAGTGCCCCCTGAGCCCTCATGAGTTGTGTGCTAATAGCAGAGACCAGAAGCCCAGTAGTCATGACTCAAAACTGGGGGGTCAGCTAGCTGGTGGAGGTGGGAACGGGCGAGGGCAGCCGAAAGACTGTCAGGGTCAGGTGACACGTGTGGCATAAACTGCAGAGAAGAAAGAAGCCGGAGCTCCTGTCACCCAGCCCCCGCCCCCACTTGGAATTGGGGACCCCCTTTTCTGCAAGTCTCCTTGCCTTCCTAGCGGGGAGGCCAAGGCCACAGACAGGATCACTTCCTGTGCCCCTCAGCGCTGTGGCAGGACCAGGGTGCTGAATATTCAGTATCTGGGGAGACAATAAAAGTCTCAGGAAGAACCTGGCTAAGGCAATTACCTCTGCATAAATGCATATATTATTCATCCATGCCTTTGAATATATAAATAATACGGATACAATCTGCATGCGTTAAAAGGAGATTGTAATTACCCACCCAGGCCTGCGAGCGCCTGGTGCCCGCTGGTCGAGTCCTGGCTGCTGTCCTGCCCCCCACCCCAGCCCACCTCTGCCCTTTCCCACACGCAGGCTTCTGGGCTTCCCTGCAGCTGGGGACATCCATCGTTTGGCACGTTCTTGGGGTTTTCTCTAATAGGAGTCACTGGCTGCAACCTACGCTGGCTACCCAACACTCTTCTCAAAACTCGGGACTATGTTTATATCATTATTACTGCTTTCAAATTCCTATTTTGTTAAAAATAATTGTTTTTGTGGTTTGGGGGCCACATCCTGTGCTGCTCAGGGCCAGTTCCTGGCTCACTGCTGGGGGCACGAGCATCGTTGCTGACGCTGAAACCGTGCAAAGCCTGTGCTCCAGCGGCTGAGCTCTCCCTCCGGCCCCATTGATGCTCCGTAAATCACAATTTTGGGTTGCGAAAATAATGAGTTTCCTGGCATTAAGTGCAGATAATAGCCCAAAGTTTAAAAAAGGAAGAAAACTTGTTCATTAAGCAGCTGCCCAGGCCTCAGGTCGGTCCCTATTTGTTTCCTGCCACCCCTCTTTTACTCGATAGAAACTTCTGGTTTTAAACAAACTGAGGATCCTATCATCCATAATGCTATGCAACCTGCTTTTATCTTTTACAATATGTCATGAACAGCTGAAGAAATATAAAAGGCTAAAAAGTATGAAAAGACGCCCAACCTCACTAGTAATTAAGGAAAATACACATGACAATAACATGAGGTCTGTATTTTCCCTATCGTGTTGAGGAGGATTTTAAGTGACAGTAACACCACCACTGGTGCAGACGCAAAGAAACAGGCTCTCCCAGACAGCTATTGCTGGGAGGACCAGGGAATCAGAGTACTTTGGGGAGGGGCAATTTAGCGATAAGTACCAGAGAGCTGAGAAATATGTGTGCCTTTTGCCCTTGGAAATCTACTCCTTGGAATTTTAATAATCACATTTCTATGGATTACAGCAATGGGCTGTGCAGTGTTTTATCATAACCAAAAATTAGAAACAACTTTTTAAGAGTCCAGCATTGGGAATTAATATATTATGTCTGTCTGCATGGCAGAATTCCGTGCAGCCAATTGTTTTACACACACACACACACATACAGACATATGAACACACATATACACATGCACACATACATACTCACACATACACACACATATAATTACACATGCACACAAATAATACACACTCCCACATATACACATGCACACACATAAGTACACATGCACACAAATGATACTCTCACATATACACATGCACACAGAAGCACACGTGCACACACACTTACACACATAAGTGCACATGCATAATCACACACATCTTATTCACTCCAAGACAAAAAGGTGTTGCCAAAATATTACGTTGGCACATCTGGCTGCATGTGGTTTGGGGAAAAGGCTTTCTTTTGGCTCCCCTGAGCTTCCACTATCATGGAAGGAAGAAAACGGCCAAGCCCAAGAGTGGAGTGAATGTGAGTAGAAGTGAGGAGCCTGACGAGCTGACAGATGAACACCTGAGCCAGCGGAAGGGTTGCCAACAGGGAGCCCCCCAGAGCACAGCACAGCACCCCGAGGAGATTCAGGGAGGGCAATGAGGCTGTGGTGTGACTGAGGCAGGAGGTCTGTCCTGTGACCCTTTCACCATCCCTGGACATTTGTTGGCAATACCAACCAGGAACAAATGATGCGAAGAAGCAGGAGGGGGGAGAGAGAGGGACTGGAGGTGACAGAGACAATGATGGGCAGAGACTCAAGGGCACTTGGAAGGTGGTGGGCTCAGTAGGACTGTACATCTGCACCACTCGTGCTTCAAGCCATTGTAACTATGTTATCTAAACTACGACTGTCACTGTTGGTGTCCTCCCCTTGTTCATCGATTTGCTCAAGTGGGCCCAGTAACATTGTGAGACTTGTTACTGTTTTTGGCATATCGAATACATCACGGGTAGCTTGCCAGTCTTTGCCGTGTGGGTGAAATAGTCTTAGTAGCTTGCCGGGCTCTCTGAAAGGGGTGGAGGAATCAAACTCGGGTTGGCCGTGTCAGCCACCTGCAAAGCAAATGCCCTACCCACTGTGCTATTGCTCCAGCACAACAGAAAGTGAAAATAGGGACTGGAGGGAGAGTGTAGAGGTTAGGAGCTGTACCTTGCAAGCAACTCACCCCAGTTCAACCCCCAGCACCACCTCTGGTCTCCTGAGCACCGCCAGGGATCACTCCTGAGAAAAGAGTTAGGAGTAGACCCCGAACACCACTAGATGTGGGCCCAAACCCTGCACCTTTCCCGTCCCCTACAATAATGATAAAAAGTTAAACATTAAATTAAAAGAGAGAGGATGAAGTGATAATACAGCAGATAGGGTCGTACTATCCTTGGCATCCCATAAGGTCCCCTGAGCATCTCCAGAAGTAATTCCTGAGTGCAGAGCCAGGAGTAATTCCTGAGCATCTCTGGGTGTGACCCAAAAAGGAAGGAGAAGGAGAAGGAGAAGGAGAAGGAGAAGGAGGAGCATCTGAGATAGGGGCCTTTAGAGAGTAGTTATGAGGGACCCTCACCCCCACCCCCAGGAGGTTATGAATGAGGAAAGAGACTGAGGGAGGGAGCAACTTGCTAAGAACTATGGGGAGAGAATATTTCCATGGGGGGAGTAGCAGCACGAAGGCCCGGGGCTGGACAGTGTGTGGGAGGGAAGGCTGGCAGGTGTGAGGCTGGACAGTGTGCGGGAGGGAAGGTTGGCAGGGGTGAGGCCGGACGCTGTGTGGAAGGGAAGGCTGGCACAGGTGAGTTCTGGGACCAACCAGCACCTGATTCTGTGCAGGGGGCCCTGAGTGTGCGGGGGACCCCCAGGGTTAGGGAGACAGGCAGTGAGACACAGCCCTGGACAGTGGGAAATGAGGTAGACACAGCAGAGGGGCCTGGGGCGGCGGCCAGAGGCAGGAGGCAAACCAGGAAGGAGCTGGGGGTGTTCTGGTGTCCAAGTCAGAGAAGAATCTGGAGGAGCGAGAGGCCGGTGCAGCGACTCTACCGCTCCAGGGGAGAGGAGGCCGAGTGTCAGGCCACTGGAGGCTGTCGGGGTCCCTCAGGAGGGAAACAGCAGCAGGAGAGTCCTGGAGAGAAGAAGAAGGCCAGAGTTGCGGTGTCAGATACCTTCCCTCCCAACAGTGAAGCTACACGGGCAGTTTTTAACTCCTCAGTGGCCACAATCCAAACAGGAAAAGGAAGCAGCTGAGGTCAACCTTCTGAAAGATTTTCTCGCAGCCAATCTACACATCTGAGGACCCTTCCACACATCCTCGGTTTGCAAACAACTTAGATGCTATTCTGTGTTTTATTTTTTTTTCTTTCACAAACAGTAGAAATCCTGTCCCTTTGACCTTTCTGGGCCATCTCAGTTTGACCACAGGCCAGACACTCAGTAGCCACACATTTCGACTGGTGGTGGCTTACATTGGTCAGAGAACAGCTCTGTCCAGGAATTTGGCTATGAAAAATAGAACCAAGAGACAGGATCCATGGGGCAGGGTGGGAGGGGTAGTTGCTGATTCTTTTTAAGGTTCTTGATAAGGACATGTGGAGTCTTCTTTTCAAAGAGAGGAGTACACAGATGTTGGTGCATTGGTTGGTTTGGCTAAGAGCCTGTCCAGGTTGTGGTAGAACCCCCACCCTTCTTGGCCTCCCCACCAGGAGACAAGATATTCATTCCAGATACCAACCAGAAGCACTCAGACCCAGGGACTCTGGTCCAGAAGAAGGGGTGTGGGAAGGTCCCTGCCGAAAAGGGAATGGCACCAAACCCAGACTCACTGGTGAGCCCCGACCCCACCCAGTCCCACTGCATCTGACCTCCCAAAGGTCTGACCATGACAAATCTCTTCCAGGAAGAAGCATGAGGCATTCTTTGGCATTCATGTTTTGTTTGTGTTTCCTGAGTAGTCTCTGTCCCCTACATGAACACTAACATTTGGGGGACTCTAGGGCAATGGTCAGTGCCCACTGGTCACTGCCTGGTGAGGAATTGCTACCACCAGTGGATAGATTCCTTTCATGCTCAAAGGGCCACGACACTACGTTTGATCTCTTTGGGCGAGGGGTCAGGGTGGCTGCCCACACCGAGTTGTGCTCAGGGGCTTATTCCTGGCTCTGTGTTCAGGGACTGTGGTAGTAGGGATACAAATGGAGTCAGCTGCATGCAGGCAAGTGCCTTTGCCTTATACTATCACTCGAGCCCCCAAGCTGTGCTTTAAAGCCCTACTCTTAAATAGGAAGGAACGTGGAAATGCTCACCGCCAAGCACCCCTTCCAGCATTTACTGCTAGAAACTGTCTTTTTTTTAAATTTTTTCCCTTTATTTTATTTTTTTTTACAGTTGTAGATTTACAATTTTTTGTGCTTTGGTTTCAATTATACAATGATCAGATACCCATCCCTCCACCAGTGCCCATTTTCCACCACCATGGATAATATCCCCCCACCCCCATCCCCCCATCCCCCCTGTCTCTGTGGCAAGGCAATCCCCTGTGTTCTCTCTCTCCTTTTGGGTGTTGTGGTCTGCAAAAGAGGCATTGAGTGGCAAACATGTTCAGTCCATAGTCTACTTTCGACATGCATCTCCCCTCCTGGGAGGATCCTCCAAACATCCTTTATTTGGTGCTCCCTTCTCTATCTGAACTGCCCTTTCCTCTAGGATACCCGGCTGGCCTCTAAGTTATGGAGTAATCCTCCTGGTGCTGATCTCAGCTATTCTTGGGTATTAATCTCATACTTTGTTACATTATATCCCCCAGATGAATGCAATCTTTCTATGTCTATCCCTCTCTTTCTGACTCATTTCGCTTAGCATGATACTTTCCATATTGTACCACTTGTATGTAAATTTCATGACTTCATCTTTTCTAACAGCTACATAGTACTCCATTGTGTAGATGTACCAAAGTTTCTTTAACCAGTCATCTGTTTGTGGGCATTCAGGTTTCTTCCAGTTAGAAACTGTCTTTAGTGTGACACCAGAGGCCCAAGCCAACAGTAACAAGATCAGAGCTCATGCAGGAGGCAGAAGAAAACATTATAGTCATTACACTTCTCAGAGGACAGGAGAGAAGATATCATTCTCAAGAATGATCCACGCCTTAAGACAAAAAAGGGAAAGACAAGAGTCCCGCCTCATGTTGGAATGTTAAGCGTCTTCAATAAAGTTTCAAAATTAACTTTGAAGAATGAGAAGCTACCTTGAAAGACTTTTTCCAGGCCATGCGTCCTCTCTCCTCAGGAGCAGAAAAATGGAAAAGAGGATGAGGAAGGGCTTTGGGGGAAATGATGAGATACCTGGAAGAATCTCAACTTTCCACAAATATTCACTCCAAAGGGAGAGAATAGAGGAAACTGCAGGGAGAAAAATATGAACGAACAATGGGAGACAAGTTATCAGAAACTAAATACACATGATTCCCAATGGGAAATCCACTGAATGAAAAATAAAAACCCACCATGAAGCCCATCACTAACATTTCAGAGCCTCAGGGCCCCCCATCCCCCAAAATCACTCCTCAAGAACTATACTAGAAAGAAGCAAACCCTGCCCAAAGAAAGGAGGAAATATCAACGGTAGCAACAAAACCGGAAAAAAGTGAGGGCAAATTTGATCTCTGTTATAAGAAAGATGATTTTAAATCTGGACCTCTACACGCCAGCAAAGTAGGGACCAACTGTGAGAGGAATCAAACATTCAGGAAACTAAAGTCTGAAAAAGTGCTTCTCCCGTTTGGCTTGTTTAAAGATTTCTCTCAGGATGGACTTTGTAAACTAGAGGAAGTAGAGAGGGGAGGGAAGGGGGTCAAGGGAAAAGCAGGATTAAAAAGCAGAGGTGGTCCAGCAGGCTTCAAAAACTGGCATCTCAGCATAACATACTGGCATGTCCCATGTGATCCAACACGCCGAAACATGTCGGGAAAGGTCTGACAATTCTTTCGAATGGAGATCGTGACATAAAAACCCAAGTGAATAAAAAACACCCAGACGTCCCAATTCCAAGTTGCATGACAGGAGACATAAACATAGCGCCAGCAAGCTCCGCAGTGAAGATCAACACGGACTGTGCGATGGAAAAACATCTACCCAGTATTCTAACCTCCAGTTCTGGAGATGCATAATTCATGAGCGATCTTTGAAACTACCAAGTTCATGAGGATTTGTTACATAGTAACAAAAAAGCAACAGTTACTGTGCTTGGTTTTCAACTCTTGGGTGTTTTGTTATTCTGGGCTGGCTCAAGTGTCTCTGTCCAGCAGAGCATTCGGGAGGCAACTCTGCAGGACTGGGCAAGACTCTTTCATACAGTTTTTGCTTTGTTTTGGACTCTGCACTAGGCATCACTTCTGGTGGATCTGGGGGACCATACGCAGTACAAGGCAAGCGCACTTCCCACTGTGATCTCTCTCTGGTCCCTCTTCTGTTCATCTTGGGGTGAGCTGGCTGTTGATCTTTCTTGGGTGGCTTGGCTGAGAGGACTTGTTCCGCTCATGGGCTCTCTCAGCCTCTAGCAGGCGGGCGTGTGTGGTTCTGAAAGTGTGGGGACCACTAGGCTTCTTAAGTCATGGACACACCATTGCTGCTTCTGTACTCCATGGGCCAGCGTCACAGAGCAAACCCAGAGTCAGTGGATTGGAAGTAGACTTGACCTGTAGGTGAGAGTTTCTGCAAAGACCCACTGCAAAGTAGGTAGTGATACAGGACTGTGGAACACGGGAACCGAGGCCAATCCTTCTCATCCCAAAAGACCCAACTCTGAATCTCAAGATGTCAAACTCATCTCCCCTCTGCTCCTGACTTGAGGGGTTCTGTTGCTGCGTGCCTTTCATCATTTCTCATTGATTTTGACTCCTGGGTGGCTGTTACTCTCTGCAGCACTACTTGCATTGGCATAGCTTCAATACGCCCAAAGATGACCCTTCCCACTGCACGGGCTCTGTGTCTGGGGTTGTAACTGCTCTGAGCTCCTCCCTACTTCCATCATGTTGTCCTAAGACTTTCCTTTGTCTATTTTTCTATTACATTTTCTATTTTCTATCTCCCTAAAGGAGCAATAGCACAGTGGGTAGGGCGTTTGCTTTGCACGTGGCCGACCTGGCCGACCCCAGTTCGATTTCTTCACCCCTCTCAGAGGGCCCGGCAAGCTACCAAGAGTATCTCGCCCACATGGCAAAGCCTGGCAAGCTACCCATTGATGTATTTGATATGCCAAACACAGTAACAATTGTCACAATGGAGACATTACTGGGCCCGCTTGAGCAAATTGATGAACAGCGGGAATGACAGTGACAGTGACAATTGCTATTTCATGCTATTCACTCCCTGAAAGGTAAAGGTAAAGGCCCTCCCGTTGATCGTCGATTTGCTCGAGCGGGCCCAGTAACGTCTCCATTGGAGACCTTGTTGTTACTGTGTCTGGCATATTGAATACTCTCGGTAGCTTGCCGGGCTCTCCGAGAGGGGCGGAGGAATCGAACTCGGGTCGGCCATGTTGGCTGCGTGCAAGGCAGACGCCCTACCCGCTGTGCTATCGCTCCAGCACAGCGGGTAGGGTGTTCGCCTTACAAGCGGCCAACATGGCCGACCCGAGTTCGATTTCTCCGCCCCTCCCGGAGAGCCCGGCAAGCTACCGAGAGTATCTCACTCGCACGGCAGAGCCTGGCAAGCTCCCCGTGACGTATTCGATATGCCAGACACAGTAACAACAAAGTCTCCAATGGAGACGTTACTGGGCCCGCTCGAGCAAATCGACGATCAACGGGAGGGCCTTTACTTTACACTCCCTGAAAATTACCTTTGTCTCTCCTACCCATCCAGTCTTCACTCCAGCTGTATTTCAATCCCATACGGACTTACTATCCCTCATACCATCTTGTCACTGTCCTGACCCATCATCCTTCTTACTCATCTTCAAATTCACTGACAACGGTTCCCATCTTGGCTTTGCCCCTACCTCCCTGGTTCCTCTCTCACTTCGTCATGCACATGTGGCAAGACCAGAATCTGAGTGAAATCTGGTGTACCAGGAGTAAAACACACACACAGCCACAACCATGGCTGACTCTTCAAAATTATAAGCAGAAATCAAATGGAGCCCCACAATTGAACTGTGAACTGGGGAAATCCGTCCCTCCCCCTAGCTCCCAGGCCCTATCAAGCCTTGTACCTCTTAATCCCTCTCCCAACTCACCTGCTGTCCTCTCTCAGAACTCAGTATCCCCACATCCATCTACTCTCTGGGTTCCTTCCTGCCACTCTAAACCAGAGGTTCCCAAACATATTTGGCATACTGTTCCCCTCTCAGAAAAATAATTCCTCAACTTCTCCCTGATAACATACCTTCTTTAAGGAAAGAAGTAGAGAACACCTCCCCTAAGAAAACACTTAGCAGAGTCTTTTACCACAAACATCTTTGCCTCCTAATTCTAGGCCTTGCTTCATCATTATCTTGTATTTAGTGCTTTGGACAAGTCTGAGTAAGTCTAATATAAGTTCATCAGAGACAAATTTTTAGGTTTACTTCTATCCCTAAGAGGTTGATGATGATGATGCTGATGAAGATGATGATGATGATGATGAAACCATTTAGGGGATCAGGAATAGCTCAGAGGTAGCTTACCTGCTTTGATGGAGGAAGAGGGACACTAAAATAGAGTACATTGGATGGATACGTATTACAAAAGGAAATAAAAACTCAGGACTGCTGGATATTGAATCTCAAGCTTTTGAGACCACAAGTTTGATCCCTGATATTGCCCTGCATGCCAGAATCCCATTCTGATGGCACTGCCAGGGGGTTCCCAGTGCCACAGGAGTTCATTCTCCAGTGCACTGCCACCAAGCACCACTACTAAAGCCTATGACCCCCCAGACAACACCACAACCAAGAATATAAACCCGGATCATCACAGCTGCAAAGGGAGGGAGGAAAAGCAACAGCGCCCTGTGGACTTGGAACCTACCCAGGAATATACATGAGAGCATGTGAGTGTATTCAATGAGTTTACTTTGTGTATATTCTGATAGCTCGTTTGCACATTTTAATCTGTGAGTCTACCCATTTTTTAACTTCTAAAATGTGTTCTTCCATTCTCTCTTTAATTTTTACTTCGGGTTTATTTTCTTCTCTGTTGTTCAAGAACACGAACAATGTCATCAAATTCATTATTGCCCAAGAAGAAGGACGCTCCTCACTGCCATTTGTAGCTATCATTTTTCCAGAACCTGCTTTCCTTTCCTTGGATTTCAGGAGAGTTTCTCAGGGCTGCACAACACAGATTCAATATTCTGCAGTCCTGATTTTTTATTTCCTTTTGTAATATATCTCCATCCGATGCACTCTATTTCGGTCTCCATCTTCCTTGCTGCTAGATTCTTTTTCAGCCCAGTCCTTGCTCTCATGTTCTCATGTTTCTATAATCTTCCTGTTTTCCTGACTTTTATTGAGAGAACAAAGCAAATAGTTTCTAAATGGACTTTTGCTTTCTGTGACAAAATGTTTCTCAACATGCTGCTTCCCTATCATGACAGGGCTGCCGTGTAACCAGTGATGCCCCCCACATTCCCTGATACCCCACCGCCCCTGATGCCCCTACGTCCCCTGGTGCCCCCACCGCCCCTGATACTCCCACATGCCCTGCTTGTTCAGCTTTTTGATTTCCAGTGCATCGCCTGCTTTCTGCTTCCTTCAAATCTTACACAGGGCCAGAGAGCACAGTGGGTAGAGCACTTGTCTTACATACAGGCAACATAGGTTCAATCCTTGGCACCCAATAGGGTTCCTTGAGCTCCATCAGGGGTAAGCCCAGAGAACAGAGCCAGGAGTGGGCCCTGAACATCTTTGGTGTGGCAACTCTGCCCCCTTCTCCCCGCCCCCCGAAAAAAGAAACATACAAACAAAACACAATTTTCACATAGAAAGTCTAGTGTCTGTGAGCAGGCTCCAAGTTTTTTAAATTTTATTATCACCTGTGACTTTTGGGTATGTGGAGAAAGCTGGTACTCCTGCCAGGTCATAGGAATATAATATTTACCTGGATACTCTAATACAAAATCCTTCACTTGTAGGAAATAGCAAGCTACTACAACTCCCAGAATGCACTTCTCACTCTTCCTCTCCCATCATGCTTCCCAGTTGCTTCTTCAATTGCCTTTCACCCCTTAGGTAGAACCCAGCAACACTTCATAGCTGGGAACTATAGTTCAGGAAGGGGAGGATGGTTTTTGGGGGGCATGGAGGCTCCTTATAATGGCTTCTGGAAAACTTGCCCAGCTGAATGGGGGTCCCAGCACTTTGCCTTTCTTTTGTGTCACAACTGGCATCGTAGGGGAGAATCTAGAAAATCCTGGGTCTTGTTTTAGAAACTGAGAATTCTGATTGTATTCTGGGTGCTCACCAATCTATATGTACCTTTCACTGTCTGGCCCGGCACTCTCAGGCATAAACCAATACCCAGTTATACACACGACGACACTCAGGCTCATGGAGGGGGTCGCAACATTTCAAGGACCACCCAAAGTGTAAGTGACACCTGAAGTTCAAGGTCAGGTGTATAGAGCTGAGCACCCATGTTCAGTTCCAGCTGTTGCTTTAGATGACATTCACACAACCACTAAAATGAACCACTTGAATATATGTAATCCAGTGGCTTTCAGTCCGCTCATGATGCGGCCCAGCCACCGCCACTGATCCCCACCTAAAGACCCTCCAGTGAAGCCCGAGGCCCTCTAAGCAGTCACCCCTCATTCTCTGCACCCACTTCTCATGCTTCCAGCTCTCTGCCAGCTGTGCTGGGACCTCCCACTTGACTGGGGTCCTCCCACCAGCAGGTGGCGGTGGGGTGAACCCCATCACCTCAGTTTCCCCAGGCCTTCCCCCCAGTGCTCCCCATGCTGCTTGTCCTCTAATAGTCTCCTTGCCAGAAAACAAAGCAAGCTGGCACCCCTGGAGACTTTCACTGCCATGTTTTAACTGTGTCATGCCTGCCTCCGTTTCTCTCCTAGCCCTAGCATGGCTCTCTCCTGCAGAGCCTGGAGTCAGGTGCTCTGCCTTTTCCCCCACCTCCTGGTTACAGCAACAGCCCAGCAGCCCCTCCCCCCGCCTGTAGTCCTCAGAGGTCTGCTTCGTAAGGACTCAGCCCCGTTCTCCTCCCATTGCCCAGAGCTCCTTGGGCCTGGACTCTGAGGTTCTCAGCAGTCTGGGGTTCTCCCCAGGGCTTAGCTCACCAACCCCCAGGGCTCTGGGCTGAACTCCCTCTCTTCCAGACAATCACCCTTGGTGACATCTGTGTGTCCTGCAAAACCCTTTGTGTCCACAGACTTTCAGAGCTAGACACCAGGGTCAGACTCGTAGCCAGCAGGAACTTCTGTCTGATGGCTCTGCAGAAACCTGTCTGATGGCCCCAGAGACTGGTCCCTGTGTGCCTGGACCTAGTCCATGGCAGGGGCCACACCTCTGCCCTCAGCCAGCCTCAGCAGAGCAGATGAGGGGTGGGGGGCCCATGAGCACCTCTTTGCTGAGTCAGTCCTGGGTCACCAACTGATTGCGTTGGGCAGTCAACACCCCCTCCAGGAGCTTTCGGGCTGGGAGAAGATGGGTTTTTAGAGTTGGGAGTCCAAGGTTAGCACCTGAGTGCCCTGGAGAAATGGTGGTGATGATCAGCCTGCCCCCTGGCAACAGGCACGGTTGGTAGAGCAGCTTAGCCTGCCTTCAGCTGTACCAGCTGTGCTTACCAACGGGGCTTACAGAGTGTGGAGGGTTGAAGGAGACCACGTAAGTGGCACTCAGTGGCATTATGTGAAGTCAGTGCACACCAGCTGCTTTTATTGAAGTGCAGGCATTGTTGGCTACTATTACGATCATCGAATTCTAGACAAGCTGTTCTTGAGCGGTCATGGGGTCTACCTCTCCGTACCAACAGTGTCCTCTCTCCCTCCTGAGCTCATTAGCCCAACACCTAGCCTCCCCTTGGGGCTGGTGGGAGCAGCAGGTCTCAGCAAGGCGAGCTGCAGTGTCTGTAATGATGTCTCCAGGTGGTGACATGGTGGTGCCTGGGTGTGTCCCCTTGTGCAGGTGTCTACTTGGGGAGCCCCACAGGCCAAGTGACTATGCAGCATTTGTCCTCCCACAGTGCTGGAAGCTAGAAGTTCAACATTAAGGGGCTGCAAATCTGCTTTACCCCTGTGCAGACTATTCCTTTGTCTTGTAGGTGGCCACTTGTTTGGGTCTCTCACTTGTCCTTTCCTCTGCCTGCAGGGAGGGGGAGGGAAGGGAAGAGAGGGAGGAAAGGCTAGGGGAGGGAGAGGAGGAGGGAGAGGAGAGGAGAAAAGGGAGGGAGAAGTGGGGGAAGCAGTGAGGAAGGGAGGGAACGAGTGGGGGTGAAAGATAGGAGAGAGAGATGATCTCCGGGTCTTAGTCTCTTTCTATCTCTGTCTCTCTCTCTCTCTCATCTCTCTATTTGTGGTGCTCAGGGCTGACTCTTGGATCTGCACTCAGGGATCACTATTAGCGGTGTTCAGGGGATTATATGGGGTGCCAGGGATTGAACCCAGATGAGCCATGCCATCTAAGGCAAGCATCCTACCCACTGCTCTATCTCTCCAGCCCCTGGAGTCTCTTTTTTCTTTTATAAGGACACTAGTTCTCATAGGACTGTGGCCCCATCCTTAACCCCCTTGGGCCCACCTAAACTCTCTTTCTAAAGCTCTACTTTCCAAGCTCAGTCATCGGATGACTTAGGGCTCCCACATATAAATGGGGAGAGGACACCATTCAGTCCCCAGCGGGGGGAGACTCCCGTGTATGTGCATGCATGTGTGTGTGCACATATGGCCACACACACATCTGTCCTGGCCCGGTGCCCAGGTGTCTGTCTGCACATGTGCGTGTCTCTTCCACAGCTGGGGTGGAGGAGAGCGGGTGAGAGGCTGCAGCTGCCAATCGCCCCCTCCCACCTGAGGCCGGGGCACCGCGGAATCAGGCGTGGGCTCCTCTCTGCCGATCAAGATCTATAAATAAAGTTGTCTCCCTGGCATGTTCCACGCCACACACGGCTCTTTAATAAAATGGGCTGAGATTTGTGGATAAGCCTGAAGCAAAGTCAATGCTGGGTGTCAATCCCACGCTAAGAGGGGCCTTCAGGGGTCAAGTTGCTTCCGGTCTATGATTCCATATCAAAGATCTGTCAGTCCGGTGCTAACCAGCTCCCGAGGCGACGGGAGCAGGCGCTGACCACTGCCCCCGGGGTGCTCGGGCTGAGGAGCCAGCATGGTGAGGGGCAGGGCTGAGGGGACACAGCCACCCCAGTTTCTCCTTGCAACTCGGCCCTTTCCCAGGCTTCCAGAAGGACATCACAGCTGACAGTGGAGCAGAGTGGGTGCAGGGGGCAGAGTATCTGCACCCCGAAGTATCTGCACCCTGCCTCTCCTTCAAGCCACATCTTTCAAGCCCAGAAGACGGGCTGGAGAACTTAGCTTAATGGGCTTTGTGTAGGCTGGTACACATGGCCTGGGTTTTGTTCATGTGTTTTGCTTTGCACCTATACTCAGCTGTGTTCGGGGATCACTCCTGTCAGTGCCAGGGACCGATCCCAAGTCGGCTGCCTGCAACACAGATGCTCTACCCACTGTGCTATCTCTCCGGTCCCCTGAGGCCTGGATTGCTCCCCAGCACCACATGGTCCCCTCACACTGCTGGATCTAGGCTCCAAAGCAAACAGAAACCTAGGTGCCACTGGTGACTCCAGGATTCTCTGTTATTCCTTAGAGACGGTCTCAGGCCCCAGGCCAGCATCCCGGCTGCTTCTGGCGTGACTGGGGTGCCCGGAGTACCTGGGGTGTGCACTGCGGCATCCCTGAATGACTGGGGTGCACAGCCTCCCACCCAGGAAGAAGAACATCTCCCTCCTTGGTGAGCTGGCCACACTTGGTGAGGCAGAAAGAGGGGAAATCCAGAGAAGTGGGGTTTAATTAAGTATCAGGGAAGATTTATGCAACTTCCTCTCCTGTCATAAATATTAATGAGGGCAGCGGCAGCCAGCTCTGCCGCCTCCACTAGCCAGCTGGGGGTGGGGGAGGACAGGGCTAGGGTGGGGGGATGGGAGCCATCACCATCCCACCCGAAAACTGGGTCTAAAGAATCCAGTTACCCTAGGCCAGGCAAGGGAGCCAGTCGCTGCTCACCCACCTGGGGGTTTGGCGTGGGCTCCCCTCAGCTGCTCTTGCCTGCCTCCTATGGGCTGTGGGAGGTCTCCCGAGGGGCATGTGAGGGACAGCAAACAGGGAATCTGGGGACCGCGCTCTGGGAAGTGGGGTCAGTCCCAGGGTGTGAAACAAGACTGAGAAGGTGAAAGGAGGGTTTGGGTGGACCATGTGGGGCGCTGCTCAGGAACGAAGATGGAGCAGGCCGTGACGGAGAGCCTGTCACCCCCATCCTGGCTGTGAGGACAATGTGGGGCTTCTGCACAGATGTTGCGGCTGGTGTCCAAAGTCAGGGCCAAGTGCTGCCCAATGCAGTGCCCAGGCATTTGAGGTGAACCTCCCAGGTTGTTTGAGCCATGCCTTCAACTGATGGGACCAGGCCCATTCACAGTAATGCAGTTACCGACTCTTACATCACCTCACCCAGAAACTCTGCAGACGATGCTAGAACTCGAATATGGGCACCCCTCATAAATTAACCACCACACACACACCCAGGCCCAATTCAGAAGAGGAGCTACAGGTACCCTCCTTGAGCAAGCTGCATGAGCTCTGAACTGGAATGCAATGCCCGCAGCCCCTGAGCAAGGCGCCCTGAGCCCTGCACAAAGCCAGGCTTGCTGACGTGTGGAGAGTGGCAGCCGCAGGGCCCTGAGTGAGACCCGGGGCAGGAGAGAGGCCCCGAAGGGTCTGAGGCAGGCTCTGCATGCAGGAGTCCCGGGATCTGTCGTCAGCACCTCGTAGGCCCTTGAGCACTTCTGGATGTGCAACCCACGAAAAAAAGAGAAATGTGAACTTTGCCAGGGAGGTGGCTGAGCGGTAGAACACTGGCCTTGCATAAGTGAGGCCCTGAAGTCAATTTCTTACACTGGGGAGTAGGGGGGAGAGAGAAAGAGAGAGAGAGACAGACAGAGATAAGAGAGAGAGAGAGAGAGAGAGAGAGAGAGAGAGAGAGAGAGAGAGAGAAGATAGAACCAAATACTTGGTTGGGGCTAGGACTGAGTGGCAAGGGGAAGAGAAGAAAACCTCCTTGAGAGCGGGGACATTGCTCCCTCCCCCTCCTGTCCCCTCCCTGCCCTTCAGCAACTGTGGTGATTGCAATGACTGTGGGTGGCACCTGCTTGCTGGTGCTGCTCGGCCACTTGCTGAGATGCTCACCAGATGTTCTGCTCTTCGGTCCTGGGGTCTGCACATATTCTGGTTACGTGTGGGTGGCACCAGGGATGGGATTCACGGCCTCACACTTGCAAGGAGGGGGCCTTCCCTCACGGAGCCGTCGCTCCCTTTGGCAGGTTTTGATGGAGCCCCTCCTTTGTGCCAGACCCGAATTCTCCTGAGCCCCTATCTCAGCTCTGCCCCATGCTAGTGTCCAGGAGCCCTTAACAACTCACAGACTTATGATTGCAGGGAAGGAAAGAGGGGGCCCCAGCAGGGACTCTTTCCACACCCAGGCACCCCCCCGACCCCAGTGAGTGTGGCTGGGGCCAGAACCCAGATCCATCTGCTCCACAGCTCAGCTCTCGGTAATGGGAGCTTTCCCCTCAGCTGAGGGCCCTGTCTCGTGGGGACCTGGTTGGCAGGAACGGGGAGGACCCTTCTCTGATTGCAGTGGGCTGGGGACTGGAGATGGCTGATTTCCCAACTCACACCCTCTTCACACCAACTTCTCCCTCCCAGCTAAGACCAATGAGGTGACCTCTCTGCATGCTAAAACCAACAAAGAGGATACTTACCGCCCAGCCAACAGCCACTCCATTTATTAGGGCTCCCAAAAGGTCAACATCCTTCTGAAATGAGCCTTAAAAGGACTATGTCAACCACACCCCATTTATTTATTCCCAAGGAAGTTATGGCTTGGCTGGGCTCAGAGCGGGTCGGGTACTTCCCTTGCCTGTAGCTGACTTGGGTTCAATCCCTGGCACCTTATATGATCCCCAAACCCACCAAGAGTGATTTTTGAACCTGGCAGAGTAAGTCCTGAGCACTGCTGGGTTGGCCCCTGCTCCCCTCAAAATAAAATCAAGGCTCAGCGATGTTCTGTGACTTGCCCAGACAGAAGTGCTTAACCCAGTTAGATTTTGGGATCTTCAATGCCAAATTCATCCTTTAATTCCTGATAATAAAAATGTATGGTCACAGGCAGCACACATATAAGGTTGCACCCACTCACATCCCAGAGCCTCCTAAACCGGAAATGTGGGTCCCATGTGAGGGGTCCACACCACTGCATAGCCTCCAACATGTCTGTCCCAGAGACAGAGGGGAGCTGTGTTGAGGCAACTCAGAATTGTGGGCCCCTCTGGCCCTCCCATCCTCCAGAATCTTCTCTGCATTAGAGATGGATCGGCCTCTCGAAGTGTGAGGGCAGCAGCCTTGGGGCACCACGTTCCCACACATCCTCGAGTCTACAGACCATATTCTACACGAGAAGTTACCCAAATCTTAGTGGCAAGACATTCACTGGACCTCAAACTTGTTACCGGAGGGCAAGGCCTTGGTCGATTTGGACGGGCTTGTGCTGGGCTCCATCAGTAGTTTGTTGTCTGTGGCCTGACACAGGGCAGGGTAGGGTGGGGTTCCTGATTAGAATCCCTTTGTCACCTGTGGTTGGTGGGAGCAAGCAGAGAATCTCTGTCCCTGGGTCCGTTGAGCCTGGAGTCCAAGGTCTCAGAAAGTTCCGCTTATCTTGTTCTGTGGGTCTTCAGTTGTGCGTGAGTCTCGGCTGGAGCTGCCACACGGGTCCAGAAAGTGTCCTGGAGTATGGCGGCAGCTGGGTAGTGGAGGTAGTGTCGGTAGTGGAGGTCTGCCAGTGGGGTATTTATCTGGTCCTGGTAGGGGTAGGGTGGGCCTTCTGTGCGCAATCCGATCCCTGGGTCTCTGGTGGTCGGTGGGAGCAGACAGGGCAGGGTCGGGTGGGGCTCCTGATTAGAATCCCTTTGTCACCTGTGGTTGGTGGGAGTTAGCAGAGAATCTCTGTCCCTGGGTCCGTTGAGCCTGGAGTCCAAGGTCTCAGAACGTTCTGCTTATCTTGTTCTGTGGGTCTTCAGTCGTGCGTGAGTCTCAGCTGGAGCTGCCACGCGGGTCCAGAAAGTGTCCTGGAGTGTGGCGGCGGCTGGGTAGTGGAGGTAGTGTCGGAGAACGACCATTTCCGAATGCAACAGCTATGTGTACCTAGGTCGAGAAGTCAACATGACAAATGACCTGGCACCCGAGCTGCACAGGAGGAAGAGAGCGGCTTGGAACGCCTTCAAGAACGTCGAAGAAATAGCTAAGAGGACGAAGAACCTCCGGCTCCGGGCACATCTCTTTGATTCCACTGTTCTTCCTGCATTAACATATGCCTCAGAGACCTGGGCCCTACGCAAACAGGATGAGAACGCTATTCTGGTCCCCCAAAGAGGAATTGAATGAGCTATGCTTGGAATATCACGTTTCACTCAAATGAGAGAAAGAATCTGGAGTTCCAATATCCATCGGCGATCAAGAATCAGGGACGCTGTCTCGTTTGCCAAGGTGTCAAAAATCAGATGGGCTGGTCACGTAATGAGATTTAAAGACGACCGCTGGACTAGAGCTGTTACCGACTGGATTCCACGGGATGTCAAAAGACCGCGTGGCCGCTCACCTACCAGATGGTCAGACTTCTTCATCAAGATCATGAATGATCGGTTTGAGGCTCTTCATGTTCCTAGAGCAAACAGACCCCATTGGGCTACACTAGCATGCGACAGGGACAAATGGAGACGTTACTGGCGCCCGCTCGAGCAAATCGCCGATTAACGGGAAGTTAAGTGATTAAGTGGCCTGACACACCTGGGGATTGTCTCACACATGTGTTTGGAGCAGCTGGCAACCAGCTGATTATGGGAGGTGACCTGATGTCCAGGATGCTGGCTGAGGCTTCTTCTCTGCACCATGGCCTGGTTCCAAGCCAGCAGGAGAAGGCAGTGCCCAGCAAGGCTCAGGAAGGACCTGGTTTCTGCTCCCTTCAATGGACAAAGCAAGTGACAAAGCCACCTTGACCCCAAGCATAGGCTAAGAGAAGAGCAGCTGCGTGGCTGCAGACGGCAGGATGCAGTGAGAAGGGGAAAAGGAAAAGGGGGGAACTTCTTCAAGCCTTTTCCATGGCCAGACTTCCCAGTCCCTATCTGATCTGAGGGGTTAACCACCCTCCTCCCCCCAGGTGATGTTCTGATAGAGCGATCCAGAGTCCCAACATAGCCATCTCCTTCCCTACATCTAAGACATTAAAAGTGCCCCTTCCAGCTCACCCCATCACCCATTTTTCCTTCTGCCCACTTAAGTGGACTGTGACCTGCGGACCACATGGTCCATGGGTGGAGGTGTGTCAGGATTTGGAAAATGTGTCCAGTCCTGGGTCAGCTGGGTCAGGAAAGTCGGTATCACCCTCCACCAACCTGTAACCCCCACCCTATAGTGCTCAGCAATGCCCTGCCCAAGGAACTGCGAGTTGGTATTAGGATCAGGGAAAGGTGAGGGTCACCTGCACTCCTTGTCCCCCTCACCAAGTCACCAAGTGCTGTGTCCCAGGTAGCTACAGCCACCACCTCGCCCCCGCCTGAGATTCCATGTGGAGTACCTCAGCTCCACCCTCCCTGTTTGTCCAGGCAGGTGAGTGGACTGCCCAGAACCTAGCCCCTGGCCAGTACCTATGGTCTTATCAGGCTTGAATGACAAAACACAAACGCAAAGATGAATGATGAAGGATTTTAAGACAGAGACCATCGAGTCCTGTCTGCATAGCCATCAATTAAAAAAAAGAACCATTTGGGTGGGTTGTTCTCCCTTCTGGAATACTTTTCTGGGGGTGGTGTTGGGGTGACGGGGGGTGGAGAAGGAGAAACTATGGAGGCAGGAAGTTATAACATACTTACACGTATAGAGAGGGGAGGGAGTTGTAATTAAATTGGCAGGTAATGAAATAGTTTCAGATGATTTTATTAGATGTGTATGCATGTGCTTAAATGGAAATACTGGTTATTTGAATTCAGCACAGGTTTTTGAAAGGATGAGGGGGAGGACACCTGTGGCCCTGAAGGGAGCTTAAGCAGAATGCAAAATGTGGGTGACCTTTTAGAAACAAAACATCTTATTTGTCTGTCATGGATCACTCTAGTATGTGCCCCCCAATATTTGGGGAGCATTTTCTATTCTCTTAAGCTTAAAGGGCACGTAGGTGGAAATAGTTCCTCCATCTGCCTTGAATTTAATCAGATATACAAGCAGCCAGATCCTTGGGCCCTCGCAGGGAACTGCCAGGCTGGTTAGCCAAGTCGGGTGGAAATGCCTCAGCACCACCTGAAAAAAAAATCTGTGTGTTGCTTCTCCTCTGCCTTGTGTCTTGCCGTTTCCCCACCTTGCACATTAAAATTTTAGTTCTAAGTTAATAATCTTCCTATGGGTTTCTAGGACTTGGTATCTTTTTAGAAAATCTTCTCATGAAATACTGTTACGGTTTTTTGAAGATATTAGATTTTATTCCATACTTCAAATAATAACACAGGGAGCTCATTAGGATCAGTTGAACTCTTCTTCAGCTGAACTCTAGTAGTTCTAACCGTTCTCCTCTTGAGAAAACTTGTTAGGAAAGACTCTCTCCATGTAATCACATGAAACTCTCCCTGAACCTCCTTACCACACTTTACCTTCTTACCACCACACTTTAAAATTTTGTGCTTTTGTGTCTTTCTGTGTTGATGTCTTTCACCGGAGGCCATAAGTATGAGTCAAATTATTCAAAGTGAGGGTCACAATGAGAGAACATGGATCTTTCTTGTTCTTGTGAACTGTGAGCTTTCCTTTCAAGTCTTCACCTGCTTTTACTGAAAATGGCTTTTCCAATAGAAATATTGCTTGTTTCCAGTGTGTTTTGGGACTCTGAGGGCCCGTTGAGAACATGACCCTGTTGTGGCAATTCTTTTCAAAATATATATATCAAAGTAGCCAGAAAATGCCGTGCACAAGGATGTCTTTGTGATTTTCAGGGTAAAATCTGAAGAAAACTCCAAATCTGAGACAGACATCATTTGGCAATCTATGTGCTTAATACCACATGGGTCTAATATAAGAGTTTTGGGATCTAAAACTTCCACAACAGTTTCTGGAATAACTGTTTTCTTCATGCAGGACATATTGAAGACGTAGACATCATCCCAGAAAGCAATTCTATTGCATGATTATTTGTATCACTTACTGCCACAAGGTTGATAGTGCAAAGATCAGGGTAGATCAATCCTCTTTTTGCCAAGTATTTATTCTTTGCATAAAGTACAGAACCTAACATAGATTCTGTCACTGTCACTGTCCTCCCGTTGTTCATCAATTTGCTCGAGCGGGCCCAGTAACGTCTTCATTGTGAGACTTGTTGTTACTGTGTTTGGCATATCGAATACACCATGGGTAGCTTGCCAGGCTTGCTGGGCTCTCCAGGGGGGTGGAGAACTCGAACCCGGCTCGGCTGGGCCGGCCACGTGCAAGGCAAACACCCTACCACTGTGCTATCGCTCCAGCCCTAACATAGATTCAAAAAGAAGAAAATAACCCATCCATTCAGATATAATAACATCCACTTTTTCCACAGGAAGATGAACTTCTTCAGTCTGACCCTTAATTAGTATAATAGTATCTTCAAGTTTATTTAGTAAGACTGTTTGATCTCTATTTCGTAATACCTTTTGTTTTTCAAGTTTTATATTTATAGACAAGCTGTGTGGGATCTATTTTGTCAAATGGAGGGACCCAAGTTGACTTTCCAATATTGTTGATCATTAGGCAGCTTTCCCTCTTAACAGGGATGCTGTCTTTATGCCATGTTAAACTCTCCTCCCCCTCCCCAACTTCCCCCCATTGTATTGAAACCACAGTTTACAAAGTTGTCCATGATGATTTGTTACAGGCATTCAGCATTCCAACACCAATCCCACCTATTCCACAAGTGACCACCACTGTCACCTTCTTTATACCTCCATTTCTCCAACCACCCCTCAAGTCTGCCCCTGTAGCAGGCAAAGAATAATTTATTTTATATTTATAGTGCTTGAAATTCTCCTTTCTTACTGAGTAAAGTTCTGGAATCTGCTGGATCAATAGGCTAGTCTTTTCTGTTTTTGCACCTTCGCACAGTGATCATCGTGTCCTAACAAGAATCAGGGTAACCAGGCTGTACTGTTACCAGCCTTCCTTTGCCCTGCTAGGGAGGGAGGCTGAGCTCCCAACACCCTAGAGTGGCCTGAGTTCCAGAAGTCACAATTTCGTGCAGAGGCTCACGGGTAGAAACAAGGACCAATGGGTGGAACCACACTCCAGAAGCCGGGAATGTAACAGTGGAAGCTCAGTGTGCGGAAGTCTGAGAGTGTAAATTAACCTACATGTGATGAAATACCAGAAGGAAAAAAGAAATTAATGTCGGATATCAAACTACATATCCTGGAAACTCAGAATGCCAGGCATGATAGGTGCTAAAACAAAACAGAATGGAGCAAAACCCTATGTATTTAGGGATATCGTTTTCCAACAATGGGAAAAATAGATGATTAAAAAAAACGGAAAGAAGTATGTATGTGGAAGAAGAAAGGAAACTTACTTAGAGAGGAGCAAAGATTAGAGCTATACAAATTTCTCCTCAGGAACCAATCAAGCTAGAGTGAAATATTTAAAGGATTAAAGAGGAAATCACCAATATAGAACTACATACCATGAAAAATAATCCTTCAAAAGTGGAGAAATAAAGACTTTCTCAGACAATCCAAAATGGGAAAAATCTGTTTCCAATGGTCTATTTTAGAAAAAAGTGTTCAAAGAAGTTCTTTAGAGAATAGAAAAATAATAGAGGTCAAAACAAGACAGGAGAATAAAATTTCCTAGTTCATCAGTCAACTGTTGGCACACTATAGAATAAACCATTTCCAGCTACATGACTTAAAACAACAATCATTTTAGATTCGTTGTATGTTGGTTATGGGCTAATCTCATGTTTGGTTGGTTGAACTTGGGTTCCCAGTGAAGGCAGGGTTGCATGCCTGATCTTTTTTACACAACATGGAGGGACTTCTTTTCACAGTGATGATAGAATCACATAATCATACAACACAGATTATCTCAAATTTCTACTCTAAAATATTTACTCACATTTCATTGTTTAAAGAAAGTCATATGGTCCAACTCAACACCAAGAAACAGAGTATGCAATATGCTCATTACGAGGAGATGACAAGGATGTAGATGTCTGATGTATAATAGAGGGGTGCAAAAGTTTGGGTGCATACATTAATCCAATTCAACTTTCCCTACCTATTTTGACTTTGAAACTAACACCAAAGAGAAACATCACAGTATTATTATAGATGAACCTAATTAATACATTTAGATGTGAAAAATTCTTTATACATTAGTAAATTAAACTCATCAGTGTTTCTTATAAAACAATTTTTCACAATCAAGGATGATTTAACCTAGAATCTCAAGGATTATTTTATACATAGAACCCAATAACAAAGCATTTTATCTTAAGGATCAATTGAAAAAAAGATAAATGCAATGAGTGACAATATGTGGTGTGAAAGTTGATACTCATCACTCATTTTTATAAACTACATATTAGGAGAGTTAACTTAACATAGAACACTTTTCTTAAAACAATGGTATAGCTGTCCTCATGGGAACTCATAAGAATTTTAGAGGCACATTCTCTCTAAAATCAAGAGCAAAACGAACATGATTGCTTTCACTTTTACTCAACCATTTTTGCTCAATTCCATAACATACATAAATAAAGTTGAGATTAAACTCCTATAAATGAGAGATAAGATAAGTATTTATAATGATTAAGACTGTATGCCTAGAAAACATAAAAGTACCAATTGAAAAACTCTTAAAATTGATAAAGAGTCAAATACAAGATAAATATTTGAAAACTGATTTTTTTGCTATATACTGTAAGTTATAAGAAATAACAGGTTATAAGATAGAATCATAGAAATTGTGCAAAAATTATCTATGAAGAATACAATGACCCTTTATTCCAAGATCAAGAAGATTGGTACATGGAAAGACATACCATGCTCAGGAACGGGAAGAAAAGGTGCTGTTAATGTGTGAATTCTTCTGTATAGTGCTCTGTTTGATTCAAAAGATAAAATGATTGAAGCAGCCCAGAGCAATAATTCTAGAACCCCTCAGTGAAAAAATACATTTTTGAACATAGCTATTCTGAAAAATGAGAGATAATAAGCGGCCTCCAGTCCCATCCAATGACAAATTCATTGCATACCTGCACAGTCATGCAAAGAACGTCATTATTAACATAATTGACAGACTCTGCAACAGAATCTAAGAAGCAACTTTAAAAAACCTTTAGTTATGAAAACTTATCTGTAAGATTATGCATTTATTAACATAAATTGCAATTGGGGCAAGTAGCAGCAACTTGACTTTTGGTGTTTAACCACTGGGTGAGGACATCTTTCTATCAAACAAGCTCATCAGAGGCGCATAGTTCGAGTACTTGCTGCAGGGGCGAAACTTCTTCCTCCCTCTGCCAGGTTTGTTTGGTACATGTGACGTTGACAAAACCCAACAGACATGAGCTGCTCCATATTATAGACATAATGAAGAACAGAGGAAAAGAGAAATAAAGGAGAGGGGAAAGAGAGGGAAGGGGAAAGGAGAAAGGAAAGGAAAGAGCACTGTCTCTTTCCAGAAGCACAATATTCCCTAGAAGACCCCGAAAAACCACCATCTGTGGCCCTTAGAGTGGAACTAAATCATGTTGCCTCCTCTACTACCAGGGATGCTACAAGGAAAGGCTTTAAAGTCTTAAAGAGTGCACTGTGGGTCCAGGGATCGAGAGGTGGTTCAATGGGCTGAGAGCATGCTTTGTATGCGGCAGGCCCCGGTTTAAATCCTGGCACTGCATGCTTTCCTAAAGGCCACCAAAAGCAGTGCTCAGGAGTGCCCCTGAGGCACTGCTAGATGTGACCCATAAACACACACAAAAATGTGAGTGTTAATGCTTCCCCCCCATAAATTCATAATCTGTTAGTAAAGGAGGTTAACTTAGTAGCTAAGCAATAATGTCTGCTACAGTAAACCCAGAAATCATTTGAGATGATCAGTTAGAAAAATTATAACAATTCACACCCATAAACCACCTCTGGCTAGCACCAGGTAATCTCATCATCAGTCACTATACGGATCGCACATCCTTCTCTCCCAGAAGGGAGCATAACATGACACTCGCCATAACCATGCCACTGGACCCCATGCCAGGCTGTTTCATTCTGGATGCCCAGGGCGGTGGGGGGGGGGGAGGGAGGGAATGAGATCCTTCCCTGCCCCAAGGGACCTAGCCTTGGCAGTCAAAAACCTCCAGAACTCAACCGCTATGCTCACCTCCACTCTCCACATGCTTGGGCCAAGCCTCACCCATGAGTGAACCTATTCCTGGACACTTCATACCACACACTGTACCCATACTCCAAGAGTACAACGCCACATTTGATGGGGTTCAAAGTAGGAGGCAACCAATCTTAGAGGGAAATATAAATAAATAAATAAATAAATAAAGGCCCTCCCGTTAATCGTCGATTTGCTCGAGCGGGCCCAGTAACGTCTCCATTGGAGACTTTGTTGTTACTGTGTCTGGCATATCGAATACTCTCGGTCGCTTGCCGGGCTCTCTGAGAGGGGCGGAGGAATCGAACTCGGGTCGGTCATGTTGGCCGCTTGTAAGGTGAACGCCCTACCGCTGTGCTATATATATATATATATCACATATGTATATGCACACAAAGCTCAACCTTTAACAACATGTTAGTGATCTCTTATAGCACTGTAGCACTGTCCTCCTGTTGTTCATTGATTTGCTTGAGTGGGCACCAGTAGCGTCTCCATTGTGAGACTTGTTGTTTCTGTTTTTGGAATATCAAATATGCTACGGGGAGTTTGCCAGGCTCTGTTGTGTGGGTGGGGTACTCTTGGTAGCCTGCCAGGCTCTCCAAGAGCGACAGAGGAATCGAACCCAGGTTGACCACGTGAAAGGCAAATGCCCTACCTGCTGTGCTATCGCTCCAGCCCAGTGATTTCTTATAGAAGGGCTTAATGGCCCCTGGGTGAAATACAACCATCTTCATACTCTGTTTTTTTCATCACTTATCACTTATCACTTTACTTCCCGTTAGTCGTCGATTTGCTCGAGCGGGCGCCAGTAACGTCTCCATTTGTCCCTGTCGCGTGCTAGCGTAGCCCAATGGCATCTGTTCGCTCTGGGAACATGAAGGGCCTCAAACCGATCGTTCATGATCTTCACGAAGAAGTCTGACCATCTGGTAGGTGGGTGGCCACGCGGTCTTTTGACATCCCGTGGAATCCAGTCAGTAACAGCTCTAGTCCAGCGGTCGTCTTTAAATCTCATTACGTGACCAGCCCATCTGATTTTCGACACCTTGGCAAATGAGACAGCGTCCCTGATTCTTGATCGTCGACGGATGTCAGAACTCCGGATTCTTTCTCTCATTTGAGTGAAACGTGATATTCCAAGCATAGCTCTTTCTATTCTTCTTTGGGAGACCTGAATAGCGTTCTCACCTTGTTTGCGTAGGGCCCAAGTCTCTGAGGCGTATGTTAATGCAGGAAGAACAGTGGAATCAAATAGATGTGCCCGGAGCCGGAGGTTCTTCGTCCTCTTAGCTATTTCTTTGACGTTCTTGAAGGCGTTCCAAGCCGCTCTCTTCCTCCTGCGCAGCTCGGGTGCCAGGTGCTGTTTTTTTCATAACAATAAAATAGAACAAAACAAGATTTCGGTTCTGCTTTGGGGCAGGGATTGGAGTTCAGGATGGAAACATCTGAAATATGGTGGTGGGAAGGTGTAATGGTGGTGGGATTGGTGTTTGAATATTAAACGTAATCAAATATTGTGAAAAATTTAAAAAAGAAAAATGATAAAAATTCAAGCTAAATTCATATCTTGTTCCAAATAGCAATGTAAATCCATATTTAATTACATATTCATGGAATTAAAAATAAAATAGAGGGCTGGAGAAATAATACAGCAGATAGGTACTTACTTTGCATATGGCCGACTCAGGTTTGATCCTTGATACTACAGATGGTCCCCTGACTACTGCTAGGAGTAACTGTTGAACACAGAACCAGGAGTAGCTTTCTCCGGAGCACCAAAACAAAATGAAAAGTCTGGAACTGGGGAGGTGGCTTACAAGTCTGGAGAACATGCTTTGCATGCAGGGATCCCAAGTTTGATCCCCAGCATCACCACTTGGTTTCCTGAGCATCACCAGGAGTGACCCCCAAGTACCAGCTGAGAGTAGCCCATATGCACCTCTAGTTGTGGCCCCCCACACATCCCCTACAAAAGACATTCATTGCATATATTAAAGTATACTCAGCTTTATTGGGGGCCTTAGGAAGATCATATTAGGCATGAACACTAAGAAATAGAATAAAAAGAACATTGATGACACTCACTGGTGTCAAATAATTGGATTAAGGATATACAATTCCTCTGACAAAATTTAAAGGACAACATCAAGCTAAGGGAAGAATCAGAAAGTGTCATTATTTTCTTATATATTATGATATTTATCAATAAGGGAAGCTGTAACAACCAATAAAAATATGTTGGCAAAGCACTTGAGCCAATAATTCTTGAAAGCTGAGCTGTTTCATTAAAAATATGAAACAATGTACTATTTTGAACACATTGACTGCGTTCAATAATGCACCCATCATTTAATTTTTCTAGAAAAGACATCAATCTTATTTGTAGCAAACTTGGAAGACGCAGAGTAGTGTGGAAATGAAAACAAAAATCACTTCCGCTCTCTTTGGTTTCACAAATGCTTTCAATTAGTTCTCGTGTCTTTATTTTATCCTTCTTCCCACAGTCTCACATGTGGCACCTTCGTCAGTTATTTCTCTAGCAGAGCATGTTGTTTCTCCTCTCCACAATTAGCCTTTGGTGGGGAGCACAGGAGCGGGCTGGGTGGTGACTGGCTGGGTGGCCAGCACTGGTTAGCCCATGTCTCTCTAAATGTGGAAGACCCCAGGATATTTATATGCCTTTTTGTTGGCCACTACCACACAGCTCTGCTGAAATCTAGCATTTGGTGGTCTTTTGTATTTTTCATTTCCTATGAATAAATGGTAAATGATCAAAGTAAACCCTTGATGGGCTGGAGTGATAGTACAGCAGCTAGAGCATTTGCCTTGCACACAACTGACATGGATGTGATCCTGAAACCCCATATGATACCCCTAGATCAACAGGAATGATTTCTGAGTCATTACTTGAGTGATCCCTGAGCACTGAGAAAGGAGTAAGCTCTGAGCATGGCTGGTTATGGCCCCAAATCCCACTCCTCCCAAAAAAGTAAACCCTTGAGAGTTTTATTTCTATTGGGTTCATTCATACACAAGTAATAATGAAAAACCTAGAACAAACCTAACAGAAACAACTGTGTAACAGAGAGGTGCAGGCATCTGGAGCAGGCATCAAGGGTTAGGAAAAGTTGTACAAGAGATGAAAGAGAGGCCTGGGCATTGGGAGGGACCCAAACTCGGCTAACAAAACCGTACAATATGTTTGGATTTCTTTCTCTCTCTCTCTTTCTTTCTTTTTTTTGGGGGGTCACACCTGGTGATGCACGGAGGTTTCTCTTGACTCTGCACTCAGAAATTACCCTTGGCGGTGCTCAGTGGGCCATATGGGATGCTGGGAATCAAACCTGGGTCAGCCGTGTGCAAGGCAAACACCCTACCCGCTGGCTATTGCTGCAGCGCCAAACTTGGATTTCTTAAGCATCTGAGCTTAGCATGCAAATCTTTCATACTATTCTCAACAAACAATGAGTTCAGGAATAAGGCGACTTTTGCGATCATACTCACACATGTAAAGGCCCTCCCGTTGATCATCGATTTGCTCGAGCGGGCCCAGTAACGTCTCCATTGGAGACTTTGTTGTTACTGTGTCTGGCATATCGAATACGTCACGGGGAGCTTGCCAGGCTCTGCCATGCGGGCGAGATCCTCTCAGTAGCTTGCCGGGCTCTCCGAGAGGGGCGGAGGAATCGAACTCGGGTCGGCCATGTTGGCTGCGCGATAGCACAGCGGGTAGGGCGTTTGCCTTGCAAGTGGCCAACATGGCTGACCCGAGTTCGATTCCTCCGCCCCTGTCGGAGAGCCCGGCAAGCTACCGAGAGTATCTCGCCCACACGGCAGAGCCTGGCAAGCTACCCGTGAGGTATTCAATATGCCAAACACAGTAACAACAAGTCTCACGATGGAGACGTTACTGGGCCTGCTCGAGCAATCGATGAACAACGGGAGGACCGCGACTGTGAGCGTGACTCACACATGTGCTTGCAAGGGGCCACAATTCCTAGCTGTGGTGTTTGCATAGTCTTTAGTCTTGGTGCTTACCAGGTCATCACTTTAGATTGTGGTATAGCCAAAAATTGCTGACAGTACCAGAATCAAAGACTTGAGCTGCCAGGATTGTACTGAGTGAAAACAGTGGTGTGGGGGACTGAACTCATGTTCTTTCAGTTGTAAGGCAGGCATTCTAAGTTACTAAGCTATTCATCTGAATCTGAATATTGTATTGATGCATTTACCAGAGATAAAAGGTAAAGGTAAAGGCCCTCCCGTTGATCGTCGATTTGCTCGAGCGGGCCCAGTAACGTCTCCATTGGAGACTTTGTTGTTACTGTGTCTGGCATATCGAATACTCTCGGTAGCTTGCCGGGCTCTCTACCAGAGATATTTAAAATTATAACAATTTATTGGTTATATGTTGGTGTATGATCAACAAGCTATAATACAAAGCCTTAAAACAAACATTAACTTATTTACTCATAACTATTAGTGGTCATATTTTGCTGCTTATTTCTTAAATTATCTTTATCCTACACGCAAACAATACAAGGACCTTAAAACATCTCAGATAATCATACCTAACATATATGCTATGTTAGCTAGTATTTTCTTCTGTCCCTTTGTAGTCCTCCTATATGTATTATGGTTTTTATTGTTTTTGTACCATTAAATTTTATTTAGAGCTACCTGGTTGGATACCTTTTTCTTTACTTATCATTATCTAACTTTCTATAAGGCTCATGTTTTCATCTTTGAGATTTCTTAAAGGATTCTTTACTGACATACAAGAAAGTCTCTGGATTTTTATTTGTTTAAAAATACCTTTGTTTTAAATACTGGTTAAACTCCACAAGAAGAAAACATCCAACCCCATCCAAAAATGGGGCAATGAAATGAACAGAAACTTTCTCAAAGAAGAAATCCGAATGGCAAAAAAGCACATGAGAAAATGCTCTACATCATTAATCATCAGGGAGATGCAGATCAAAACCACAATGAGATACCATCTCACACCTCAGAGACTGGCCCACATTCAAAAGAACAAAAGCAACCGATGCTGGCGTGGATGTGGCGAGAAAGGGACACTCCTTCACTGTTGGTGGGAATGTCCACTGGTTCAGCCCTTCTGGAAAACTGTATGGACGATTCTCAAAAAATTAGAAATTGAGCTCCCATTTGACCCAGCAATACCACTCCTGGGAATATATCCCAGAGAGGCAAAAATGTATAGTCGAAGTGACATCTGCACTTGTTTGTTCATTGCAGCACTCTTTACAATAGCCAGAAACTGGAAGAAACCTGAATGCCCAAGAACAGATGACTGGTTAAAGAAACTTTGGTACATCTACACAATGGAGTACTATGTAGCTCTTAGAAAAGATGAAGTCATGAAATTTACATACAAGTGGTACAATATGTAAAGTATCATGCTAAGCGAAATGAGTCAGAAAGAGAGGGATAGACATAGAAAGATTGCATTCATCTGGGGGATATAAAGTAACAAAGTATGAGATTAATACCCAAGAATAGCTGAGATCAGCACCAGGAGAATTACTCCATAGCTTAGAGGCCAGCCGGGTATCCTAGAGGAAAGGGCATTTCAGATAGAGAAGGGAGCACCAAATAAAGGATGTTTGGAGGATCCTCCCAGGAGGGGAGATGCATGTCGAAAGTAGACTATGGACTGAACATGTTTGCCACTCAATGCCTCTTTTGCAGACCACAACACCCAAAAGAAGAGAGAGAACACAGGGGATTGCCCTGCCACAGAGACAGGGGGGATGGGGGGGATGGGGGTGGGAGGGATATTATCCATGGTGGTGGAAAATGGGGCACTGGTGGAGGGATGGGTATCTGATCATTGTATAATTGAAACCAAAGCACAAAAAAATTGTAAATCTACAACATTAAAAAAAATAAAATAAAATAAAGGGGAAAAATACCTTTGTTTTGTCATTATTTTCAAAATAGATTTACTGTTAAATAGATTTTTAAAAGCAATTCTGTTGTCTTCTGTTGTTGCTCATGAAAAGTCACCTATTTGTCGTTCTTATGATGGTGATCTTTTTCTCTGCACTTGGATTTGAGATCATTTCTTTGCTCTTTACTAGGTTTATTGATAAATGTCTAAATATAGATTTATTCCCATTTGCCTATTTGCCTGCTAAGTCTGAGTATGTATGTTCTTCATGTAGCACTGTAGCACGGTCTTCCCTTTGTTCATCGATTTGCTTGAGTGGGCCCAGTAACGTCTCCATTGTGAGACTTATTGTTACTGTGTTTGGCATAACGAATACATCACAGGTAGCTTGCCAGGCTTCTTCATGAGTTCTGAAAAATTGATGATCTTCAAATATTACCTCTATATCCATTCTCTCTGGTATCTTCTTCAGATACCTTGAGAAAATATGTGCTCAAGAGTAGCGTATCTCTATCCTTAGTATATACATCTTGACGTGCATTTCATGTTTTTCATTTCCTTTCTGTGTTTTATCCTTGGTAATGTACACAATTCTAACTCACAGATTTGTTTGTTTGTTTGTTTTGTACTTGTACCATGTCTAGTCTACTATTTAATCCATTAATTAAACATCCCAGGCCAATTATTATGTTTTTATTTCCACAAAAGCTTTGTGGTTCTTTGGATTTTCCTGGGACATTGTGGTAATTTTCATTCCTCTTGTTATTTTTGCAGGCATATTAAGCAAAGCTACTTTATATGCTATGTCTAATAATAAGTGTATCTGCCATGTATAGATTCTGTAGTGACATATCTATTTCCCCTGCATGGTAATTTGTGCATTTCTTGGTTTTGGATAAACTAACAGTTTCTATAGTGCTATTAGTTGAGGCTAGGGTTAAATATTCCTTCTTCCAGAGATATTTTCTTTGGTTTCTGCCAGACACCTAGAGGCACTGCCATAGCAGAACTACTTAAAACTAATTTGTAACTTTCCTTTTTGTGTTTAGTGAGATGGTGAGTGAGCTATATATTTACATAAATGAAACATGGATTCTAACTTCCAGCACTCATCAGGATCTGCACGTGGTTGGTTTGTTTGGGGAGATGTATTTGGGTTGTTTAGGGAAACGTGATTTTTCCATTCTATCAGGATTAAACATCACTTTTTCTGATGGGGCATGGTTATTGCTGCTGCTACTGTTCCTTTGCTAATACTCCCTTTAACTGAGGATTTTTCTCTAAGGGGGCAATAGATTTATGGGGGTTCCTAATCCAACTTTCATCCTTGAATGGGACCAACAGAGGTTTTCAGAAATTTAGTAGTGTTTCTGTAGCTATGTCTTTCATTGTTCTTAGATTTTTCATTGTTTGCTTAAATATAGATGCAAAATCAGGCTTTTTAATTTCATGTAGGTCTTTCAGTTCGGCTCTACAGAAGACTGATTCAGATATACCATTGCATAGTAATTAGAAATATTTAAAAAAACACAATTCTTCTGTTTCAGCAGTCCTAATTTTTTGGTATGATTTTATTCTAGATGAAGCTGAAAATTAGCTTGTCAAGCTAAAAAAAAAAGAGATCCTGCTCAGATTTTGATTAGGATTGTGTTTAATGTACATATTAATTAATGAAGAACTGACATTTTTACAACACTAAACTTCCTACTCAAGAATAAATGAAAATTCATTTTTATTTAGCCTTTTTATATATACCTCATGAGTTGGAGCATTTTTATAGAAATTCTGCTTCTTTTAGAAATTATCTCTAGTTATTATATCTTATTGTTATTTTATGGATATATTTGGCATTATCTGGGTGTTATTTGTACATAAGAAAGCTTATAATTTGATATGTTAGTTTTGTAACAGGCTACTATGTTTATTCTCTCTGAGTCCAATAGTTTTGAAAGAGGTTTTTCTAAGCATAAAGGCATATAACCTGCAAATGATTATAATTTTGCCTCTTGTCCTTTATTATGTGACTATCATGTAAGCCCTAATTATTATGTAATGTATGTAATTCCAATTGTCATAATTATTCATATCACTCACATTTTGGGATGGACATTGGTAAGGAAGTTTGATTCGTTATTCAGATTTCAAATATTAAAATTTTTTATTACAGAAGACTTTAAGTACCTATGAAAATAAGGTACAATATAGCTCTATATACTCCTCTCATTTCTACAATTATCAACTTATGTCTAATTTTATCTCTGCCTCCAAGCCCCAACTGAATTATTCAAAGCCTAGACTTCATATTATTTCATCAGCCAAAAAAAAAACGGGGGGGGGGGGAAGAAGTCGCTTTATTGTACCTAAAAATCAATAATCTCTTGATATAATCAATATTCAGTTAGTGTTTTAGCTTTTTCAGTGGTCTCCTAAGTGGTTTTTCATAGCTGATTTATTTGACTCCGAATCTAAACAACGCTAGAGGTTCATGAATTCCATTTAGCTGATAGTCCTGGAAAGTTCTCCTTGGCTTTTAAATCTCCTCACTTTTTAATTTAAACCAATTCATTTGCTGAAAAAACTGGTCGTTGAATTGTTTCCTGTATCTGAGACCTTGTGGATTTGTGTTATTTTTGTGGCCTCTACCGTATTTCTCTACCTCTGTATTTTCTGTGAACTCATAATTAGTTCTAGAGCTGAGATCAAATTCAGAGTCAATATTTCAGCACACAGTCTTTCCGGGTACTGTGTGTGCTTCTCCCAGTGCCTCTTTGGGTGACAGCAATTCTTAGGGATCCTGTGACGTTATCTTGATCAAGCCTTAGGACCAGCTAGTTACCCTCCCCTTCCGTGGCTGATGATGCTGTGCCAGGGGAATGCAGTACCTGGGACACCATGCACTCTTGGTGGCAGTGTTCTCGAACACACTTTGTGGTGGTGCCAGGGATCTCACTGGCGGTGCCACGGATTGCCCTCAGGCGATGAGGGGTGGTGCTCCGGGTTGCACGTGCAGCCTCACACATGCAAGGCAAATGCTCTGGCACAGAGCCGAAGCCCCCGAGATCCCGGTGAGCCTGTTTCAGTTCAATGATCTCGTTTTGAGGGTCTGTCTCAGCAGATTCAATATTCTGCCTGCGTTTTCTTATTCTCAGTCCTGTGCAGAGTAGGGCTTGGTCCACAGGGATGTATTCTGGGACTGCCTATGCCAGTAGGGTTCCAACTGGGCAAGTCCCAAAGGGAGCATGCGCAGGAGGTCGGGATGGGGGCTAAGAGGAGATGAGCTAGACTCTCCTTCCTTCTGTCGTCTGGTGTCTCCAGCCCACTCTCCCAGATTGTCATAGTTCCGGATTCATCCCCCCCTGGTGAACTCTGCCTCTGCAGGCAGTCACATGGCCCTCCCTTTCCTGTCTGATTGTCTTTTGCCTGTGGTTTGGCTTCTCTCATCTTCTATCACAATTCTCCCACTCCATTCCCTGTCTGCTACATCCAGAGAAACTTCTTTTATTCTTCCCAGACCCTCCAAGAGGTATGATTGGTTTTGTTTCTACAAAAGAAGAGAAAAAGAAAGTTCCTCTTCTCTCTCTGTAATTCCAGAAGAATTGTCAAGCATTGGTGTTATCTGGTCTTTGAAGGTGTGAACAAACTCATCTTTGAAACTGTCTGCCCTCGAGCTTTTCACAGTAGGAAAGTAGAAAAAAACGGTCTATTTCTCCCCTGGTTGTTGATCTATGTAGGTTTATAGGCTTTTTTTTAATAAAGAAAAAATAGATTAAATATCATGCCATCCTTTAAAAGCAATAGCTACAGATAATATCTTTTAAGGTTGATAATAAAAAAATGCAGAGTGTTTTATGTTTTATTTTTAACAGAGAATTGTCTGTCTCTGGGTTTGCTGATGCTCAAAGTGTCTTTCACCCGACTAGAGGGATTGTCTCAGGATTAAAAAACTGGCATTAAAGACTCATGCAGACAATCAGAAGTTGACTCAGCTAAGTCACAACAGTGGGTTGAATTGAAGATGTGAGCTATAGGCATTGAAACTCAGTTCATAGGAGAGTGTTCTCCTCGCCTTCAAGACCTCTTTTCTCCAAAATATTTCCTTCCCCCACACCAAGTATTTCCAGAATTTCATGAGTAACAGCTAAGAGAATCATCATCCCTTCCTGCTTCCCATTTTTACATATATAAGCCATCACCATCACTTTGACCAGTATACAATCTCCTTTTATATCACTAATTTATTCATGAATTCATAAAATATTTATTGAGCAAAGGCAGTGCCAGGCAATGTTCTAGACAGGGGCTGAGTTGACCACAGACTCTGCCTCATGCAAAATCTCATAGGAGAAAGAGAACTTGACTGTGCTAATGAAATTTTCAGGAAGGACCAGGAAAGCAAAGACCCAGGTGCTGGGGTGTGGGTGGAGGAAGGCTTCCCTGAGAATGAGCAGTTCAAGCTGAAATTTAAGGGTCAGAAGAAGCAACCCTGGCAGTGGAGTAGATGCCTGGAGGTTATTTTAGAGAGAGAAAAGAACTTAAGCGGATGCTGTACTGGCACATGGTTTTCTCTCTGCAGGCCTCCTTAAAAGTCTGTTTAAATATGAAAATATCTTCTTCAGTGGAAAAAGAAGGAAGGAAAAGGTGGAGAAAAAAAGGGAGGGAGGAAGGGAAGAAAGGAGTAAGGAAGGGGAAAGGGGAGGAAATGGAAGAGGGGAGGAGATAGGAGAGGAGGGAAAAGGAAGGGAGAGGAGGGAAGGGGAGGAGTTGGGAGGAGATGGGAGGGGAGGGGAGGAGAGGAAATGGGAAGGGAAGGAGGGGAAGAGGAGGCTAGGGGATGGGAAGGGAGGGGGGTGGAGAGGGGAGGGGAGAGGAAGGGAGGGGAAGGGAGGGGAAGGGAGGGGAAGGGAGGG
>NW_026606186.1:4510000-4617500 GCF_029834395.1 Sorex fumeus
ATAAAGGTGAAAGATGGAGGCTAAGAGCCCTGAGGGGTGCAGCACTCACATCAGTATATGCACAAGTGGCATTGGGGAGAGGAAAGAAAGAAAGATCAGAAGAATATCTTAAAGCCACCCAAAAACAGTTCCCAAAATTGATGGAAAATACGAGTTTACAGCACCCCAAAATCAAATAACTTAAATTTTTAAAACTCCAAAGAAAAACACAGCCATCTCGGGGTTAGATTCTTGTCACCATGTATGATTCCCGAGTCCTGCCAGGAGTGATCCCTGAGTGTAGAACCAAGAACAAGATCTGAGCACAATGAGATGTGTCCCAAAAACAAAAAGTGAGAGAGAAACACAGATACCTTCTAATGTAGATCAACAAAGACAAAGAAAGGATACTGAAATTAGCAAAAGGGAAGTGACTAGTTACACAATGGAGATCCTCAATAACATGAATCATCATTTTTTCATCAGAATCCATGAAAGGCAAAAGACAGTGGGATAATAATAATAATAATAATAATAATAATAATAATAATAATAAAATTTCTGAGAGAAAAAATGTGGTCAGTCAAGAATTTTGTATTCAGTAAAATAGTTCAAACATGAAGTTCAGAATAACAAGGCCATTATGGGAGAAATTGTTCCTTCAACAAATGGTGCTGGGCCAAGTGCATCTCAATGTCAAAGAATAAGATCAGATCTTACTTCACATACTGTATAAAAATTAACACAAAGGAGACTAAGGCCCTAAGTGTAACAGCTAATACTATCAAGCACTTGGAAGAAAAAACAGGTGAAAATAAAATATTCATGGATTTCTATATTTGGAAATGGTTTCTTAAATATGACACCCAGAGAATAAACAAAAGAAAATTATATCTACCTTGGATCTCATCAAAAGTAAAAACTTACCATGTACCAAAGGACATTGTCAAGAAGGTAGAAAGTATATAGAATGGGAATATTTAAAGTCATATTCTAAAAATATTTTTAATATCTGGAATCGCTGTCACTGTCCTCCTTTAGTTCGTCGATTTACTTGAGTGGACCCAGTAACATGTCCATTGTAACAATTGTTACTGTGTTTGGCATATTGAATACATCATGGGTAGCTTGCCAGGCTTTGCCAGGCGGGCAAGATACTCTCGGTAGCTTGAGGCTCTCCAATAGGGGCAGAGAAATCGAACTCGGGTCAGCCATGTTGGCCCCTTGCAAGGCAAATGCCTTACCCTCTGTGCTATCACTCCAGCCCAATATCTGGAATGGAGTGATAGCTCAGTGGTAGGGCGTTCGCCTTACATGCGGCCAACATGGCCGACCCGAGTTCGATTCCTCCGCCCCTCTCGGAGAGCCCGGCAAGCTACCGAGAGTATTTGATATGCCAGACACAGTAACAACAAAGTCTCCAATGGAGACGTTACTGGGCCCGCTCGAGCAAATCGACGATCAACGGGAGGGCCTTTACCTTATATCTGGAATATATAAAGAATATATACAACTCATACATGGACTCAAGGATGGTTCAGTGGCTAAGGCACCTGCTTTGTAAGCCCAAGGCCATAAGTTTGATCCCCAGTGTTACTGTGTGTGCCAAGTGTTATCCTCAAAGCTCTTCTGTTTGTGTCTGGCAGCTTTGCTATCTGACATCCTGGACTCCAAAAGCAATTTCCAGTTATATGTGACTAAAGAAACCTTTGGACAACAACACAACTAAAAAGATCTTGCAAGCACTTTAAAATAAAAGTATGACATCTGGTGAGCATATATTATGAGCACCACAGCAGGGCTCACTGAGCACAGCTACCAGAATGCAAGCAATCAGCACAACCTGATGTATAAGCACTACAACTAAACACACGAGCACTACAATTCCAAGTCACTGCAACATCAACAGAGGGAAGCAGGAAAAGAATACATGCATACAACTCAACCACAAAAACATAAACAATCCAATTAAAACCAGGCAAAGGGCCAGAGAGATATTACAGGGGGTAAAAGTGCTGATTTAATATGTGGCCAACCTAGTTTCATTCCCAGCACACATGGTCCCCTGAGTACTTCCAGGAGTGACTTCTGAACCCATGAATATAGCCCATGAGTACTGTCAGGTATGGCCCCCAAACTCCCAACCCTCACCATTAAAGAAAAAGTAAGACACATGCAAAGAAATTGAAAAGATATTACACTAAAGAAGATAAATAACGGCCAATCATCCAATAAAAATACTCAACTTTATTAGTCAGTAGAGAAATGAAAATCAAAAAAGACAGTGAGAGACCACTTTAAACTCAATGGGCTGTCTATACTAACTTTTTAAATGGGAAATAACAAAGCAGTGCAGAGATGCGATCAAGGAAGACCTCAAAGAGAGAAGAGCAGAAGTACTGGTAGATGCGGCAGAAGCTGGGAAAAGTATTCGTAACGCCCGCCTGTCCTTCGCCAACTACAAGACCAAGATGACTGCCCTCCGACGTCCTGATGGATCCATCACATCCTCCAGAATGGGAATGGAGAAGATTATCCATGACTTCTACTCAAATCTCTTCGTTAGCCATGTCCACTTACCGACATATCAAATTCCACAGGATGGATATGTCGTTCCCAACGTTCTCCCTTCCGAAATCCGACACGCCATTTCGTCAGTAAAGAAACAAATAGCACCCGGCCCAGACAAGGTCAGACCTGAACACCTGAAGAACCTGCCGTCAGTACTCATCAATACACTGGCTCGGCTCTTCACTCGCTACCTGTCTGAATGCAAGGTTCCGTCCCAGTGGAAAACCAGCAGGACCGTACTACTGTTCAAGAAAGGAGACATCCATGACATTGGCAACTATCGCCCGATCTGCCTATTGTCTGTCATCTACAAGTTGTTCACTCAAGTCATCCTAAATAGGATTGGCAGAACACTAGATGAAGGACAACCATGCGAGCAAGCCGGGTTCCGCAAAGGATTCAGCACCATCGACCATATCCACACGATAACCAAGCTCATTGAGGTTTCTTGGGAGTTCAAGATGCTGCTCTGTTTAATGTTCATTGATTTAAAGAAGGCCTTTGATTCTGTTGAGACGGAAGCGGTCATTGAAGCCCTAGCCAATCAGGGCATTCAAACCCAATACATCAAGATCCTCCGTGAGCTGTATTGCGGATTCACTACCAGGATCTCACCATTCTACAAAGAAGTGATCGTTGATGTCAAGAGAGGGGTGCGGCAGGGTGATACCATTTCACGGAAACTCTTCAATGCCACCCTCGAGAACATCATGCGACGACTGGAATGGGAAGGAATGGGAGTGAAGATAGATGGTCGGCAACTACACCACCTCCTCTTTGCTGATGACATTGTTTTAATAACACCAAACATCAGCCAAGCGGCACAAATGCTGGCCAACTTTAACCGTGAGTGTGGAAAGGTCGAACTACAGCTGAATCTTACGAAGACAATGTTTATGAGAAACAGCCTCGTTCCTGATGCCCCATTCGCTCTCAACGGAACGACCATCTCCAAATGCAACAGCTATGTGTACCTAGGTCGAGAAGTCAACATGACAAATGACCTGGCACCCGAGCTGCGCAGGAGGAAGAGAGCGGCTTGGAACGCCTTCAAGAATGTCGAAGAAATAGCTAAGAGGACGAAGAACCTCTGGCTCTGGGCACATCTCTTTGATTCCACTGTTCTTCCTGCATTAACATAAGCCTCAGAGACCTGGGCCCTATGCAAACAGGATGAGAACGCTATTCAGGTCTCCTAAAGAAGAATAGAAAGAGCTATGCTTGGAATATCACGTTTCACTCAAATGAGAGAAAGAATCCGGAGTTCTGACATCCGTCGACAATCAAGAATCAGGGACACTGTCTCGTTTGCCAAGGTGTCGAAAATCAGATGGGCTGGTCACGTAATGAGATTTAAAGACGACCGCTGGACTAGAGCTGTTACTGACTGGATTCCATGGGATGTCAAAAGACCGCATGGCCGCCCACCTACCAGATGGTCAGACTTCTTCGTGAAGATCATGAACGATCGGTTTGAGGCTCTTCATGTTCCCGGAGCGAACAGATGCCATTGGGCTACACTAGCACGCGACAGGGACAAATGGAGACGTTACTGGTGCCCGCTCGAGCAAATCGACGACTAACAAATTAAAATTTGTGAAATTAAGTGATTAAGTGAACAAGAATTGACAAAAATATGGAACAATTAGAACCCCAATCCATTTTACAAGCAGGAATGTAAAATGGGACTACCTCTTTAGAAAAGTTTGGCAGTTGACTCTTAGAAATATCAGAGAACTGAAAACTTGTTCAAGCACATTTATACACTCATTTTCATAGTAGCAATATTCAATAATGACCCAAAAGTAAAACCCACTAGTATCCATCAACTAAAGATGAATAAGTAAATTGTGGCCTATCCATACAAAAGATTGTTATATAGCCACCAGAAGAAATGAAGTTGTGTTAGACATAGACGAACCTTGAAAACATTCTTCTTGGTGTAAAACACTAGCATTCAGTCCCTATCTCATACGATTCCATTGAGAAGAAATAACCAGATTAGGCAAATCCATGGAGCAAGAAGGAGAGTAATGTTTGCAAGGGGCGGGGAGGGAGAGTGGGGGATTACAGACTGCTCTGTGGGCTGGAGCGATAGCACAGCGGGTAGGGCGTTCGCCTTACAAGCGGCCAACATGGCCGACCCGAGTTCGATTCCTCCGCCCCTCTCGGAGAGCCCGGCAAGCTACCGAGAGTATTCTATATGCCAGACACAGTAACAACAAAGTCTCCAATGGAGACGTTACTGGGCCCGCTCGAGCAAATCGACGATCAACGGGAGGGCCTTTACTTTACTTTACTGTGGAAACAAATGTTCTCATTGGGGTGATGAAAAATTCTGGCAATGAGGAGGTAATGGCTATACAGCACTGTGAGCATACTAAAATTCCCTGAATGGGGACCCAGAGAGAAGGTATGAGGGTTAAGGCACAAGCCTTACATGCAATTGACTCCATTTGATTACTGATCTCATATGGTCCCCCAGCAGCACTGGGTGTGGCTCTGGAGCTTCCCAGGGGCTCCCAGAGTGGCCTATGTAATCCCTGGTACCATAGACCCAAACAACACCAAATCCTCAAGCCCTTGCATTGAACCATTTTAGCAGAGAAGTACTGGGAGAGAGAGGGGCCTTGGGCCTCCTGAGCACCACTTGGGAGCACTCCTACATAATAAATTAAAAATCAGTGAAAAGTCTAAATTATAAAATTCAGTTTGGTTTCAGTGACGAATTTCATCCCAAGTGAAAAGGAAGGAAGAGATCAAATTCTGGTTCTACCACTCTGTACATGCTTTACAACTTTTGCCATGCAACTTAATCAGATTAAATAAATACAATGAGTGAGCCTGTTTTAGATCCCAGATGGCAAATGAAACTGATACAAAGGGCTTTATTGGGAAAAGTGGAGACATTTGAATAAGATCTGTGGAATAAATAAGTGCATTGCAATGAAGCTATATAACAAGTTTTCTATAAAGGTGTCTTGATTATATAAGAGAAAAACCTTTTTCTTAGGAGTACACCTCAAATACTTATAGACAAAGGAAATCATGTCTGCAAATAATTAACTGAAATATTAGCATATGTGAAATGTGCACATGTCACCAGTTCTATTTATCTCTCCCTAGTTTTATGCATCTATGTCTTCTTTCACAAATGACTGAAAATAAGAATAAATACATTAGGAGCTGACACCACAGTGAAAGCATCACAGGTATGTCTGGTCTCCGGGCTGAGATCTCTAGGGCCTCCTCAGGATAGGGAAGGGCCAAGCCCCTGCCCTACAGGAAGACCAAGCACTCCATCCACACCTGATTTTCTCTAGCACAAACATCCAGCTCCAGGACTAATCTCAGAGAGACTCGAAGCTTTTGAATCATCCCAGTTCCACAGCTCGTGGAGCATGCAGCCACACACATGGCCATGCGACAGCTCCAAATGTCACAGTACTAACAGCCCAGCAGAAGCACAGCAAATTAGATGGAAAAGTTGCATAGAAACTGGCTAAGCTCCATGAGGGAAAACAATAACACAGAAGGCTGGACTAGTGCGTAATATCTCAGTCAATCCTCAGACAATGCCTTTGGTGACACCATTGTGAGATGTATGTTGGTAATCAGCAACACAAAGAAAAATTATTTTGTGTCTGCTAAGGGGGCAGACCCACTGCTAACGGTGGGTGGGTAGCACTGCACTGTAGCACTGTCCTCCTGTTGTTGGTCAATTTGCTCGAGCGGGCCCAGTAACATCTCCATTGTGAGACTTGTTGTTACTGTGTTTGGCATATCAAATAAGCCATGGGTAGCTTGCCAGGCTTTGCCGTGCAGGCAAGATACTCTCGGTAGCTTGCCAGGCTTCTGAGAGGAGCAGAGGAATCGAACCCAGGTTGCCCGGGTTGGCCACGTGCAAGGCAAAGGCCCTACTGCTGTGCTATCGCTCCAGTCCAAGGGTGGGTAGGTAACTGGGGATATTGATTGAAGGAAAGTCACACTGGTAGTGGGACTGGTGTTGGAACAATGAATACCCGAATCAACTATATTATAAACAACTTTGTAAATCATGGTGTGTAAATACAGTATGCAACGTGAAAAGGAAAAGAATGAACATATTAAAGAAAAGAGTAGATAGGCATCTTGTCAGGGTATTTTTTATACTATCTCATAATTTTTCTCTAAATGTGAAATTAGATTTTAAAATTGAGGCTTTTCTGCATAAACAAACATGCCAGAAAATAAGAAAGGGGCCATCACAGAGCTGGACCCTGCAGGCGTCTGTAATTCTGTGTGTGTTGGGGCAGAGGGCAAGAGGGGTTGAATGGGAGGAAGGGAGACTCTGTGTGTGTATGTGTGTGTATGTGTGTGCATGTGTGTGCATGTGTGTATGTGTGTATATGTATATATGTGTATGTTTGTGTATGTGTGTATGTGTATGTATGTGTGTGTATGTGTGTATGTTTGTGTATGTGTGTGTATATGTGTGTGTGTGTGTGTGTGTGTGACAGGGGCAGTCAGGAGGCACCTGCATAAGCTCAGTCAGTCCTCAGTGGACAGTGCAGTGGCCTCCCCTTTCCAGAGGGTGTGGCCAGAATTCAAGGCCCCACTGGTGCTGTGTGGGCCTGTGGCTGGTGTGTGGCTAAGAGCTCAATGCATGAGTAGTCAGGACAGCACTGACATATGCTCAGACCCACACCGGGCATTGTTCTAAGCATTGCAGAAGTTGGGCTTCATTTAATCCTCCCCAAGAACCTCCCCACGAAGAACCTGCAGTTAGAACGCCCCCATTTTACAGTGAGGAAAACAATACTCAGAGGACAGAAAGTTGTTCTGGGGTCACAGAACTTCAAGTGGTGAAGCCAGTATCTGAGGCCAGGCAGATGTTCAGGAAGCCTCTAGAAGGTACCCTGAGGGTAAGATCCTGAGGGTATATTGACTTTTATTTGGTAGGAGTGTCTCCCAAACGATGCTCAGGAAGACCAAGGAATCCCTCCTGTGATTCTTGACCAATAGGACTGGAGGTCCAATGCAGGGGCCCAAAGCTGCCTCACTGCTTGGTCTAGAAGTACAAGGGTCCCCCAAGACCATACCAGCCTAGCTCAGGGGCCTCCAGAGCCACCCCCAGAAAGAGGTGCTCAGGGAGAGAAGCAAATGGTGTTGAGGATTGAACTGGGGAGGCTACAAGCAAGGCGCTCACCTTGACCCCCTATACTATCTCTCCAACCTGTTATACAGATTTTAAAGCCTCGCTCTGAGAGTTATGAAGTCCCTTTCTTCAACTTCGTTTCATTATAACGCCAATGAGAAACTCTCTTGGCCTATGTGGAAGGTACCAAGGATGGAGAACTGGTTTTTGTTAAAAATTGCCATTTCCAGTCAGGATGGGAGAAGTGTGTGTTGAAAGCAGATAAAGGACCAGATGTGATAGCCTCTCAGTATCTATATTGCAAACCCTAATGCTCAAAAGTAGAGAGAGGGGCACATTTGCTGCCTGAGCACATGAGTCACCTGCATCTCCCCTCTTAAGATGTGTACATTCATGTTTTCATGTCTAATGCTGGGATGTGTGTAGGGGCTCTCTCCGCCCTTGGAGAAGTCCAGACTCCCTTTTGAGTAGGTCACTCTCTCTCTCATTTTCTCTCCCTCCTTCCCTTCAAAACCTCCAAATAAAAACTGTGTAATTTCAAAAAAAAAGTAGAGAGAGGGTATGGGGGAAATTGTCTGCCATGGAGGCTGGGGGAGGGTTGAAAGGGGGGTAATACTGGGGACATTTGTGGTGGAGAATGCGCACTGATAGAGGGATGGGTGTTTGATCATTGTATGACTGAAACTCAAACATGAAAGTTTTGCGACTGTATCTCACAGTCATCAATGAAAATAATTTTTTTAAAAGTTGCCATTTCCAACGCTCGAGGGGTCAATGTGAATTTAAGATTCAACTGGGCTTCTCCTCTCTGCAAACCCTCAAACACAGACTCCTGTATCATAGAGCCGCTGTGGGGATGTGCTGATGGTCCATTCATCTAGCAAGAACCCAGCCCTGATCTGGGGGCTCTGGCCAGAGGGGGTGGGGTGACTGTGATCCCCCAGTCTGGTGAGGGCAGCACAAGGAGCAGGAGGGTCAGGGCTGGGTCAGTTGGGCTCTGGGGGTGTTGAGGTCGAAATGTCTGTGTGATTCCCAAACGCCTCTGCTGAAATCCCAGAGGGTGGGACCTTTGCTGAGTGGGATCCTTGTCCCTGTGGAGCAGTCTGAGATCTCCCTGGGTTCCACGAAGGGAGTGAGGGGACTCGGCAAAGTCGGGTGAGAGCCTGGCCGGGTTTCCGCTGCTGCCTGGTCCCCATTTGAGGCATTTGGGCCCTGTGGCCTGGACAGCTGCAGAGACAGTGGGTCAGACTGGGCACAGCAGACTGGGTTGTTGAGGCCGACAGTGGCTGAACCTCAGACCTGGCACCTGTGGTTTGGTGAGGTGCTGGCTGTTAAGGACTCTCTCTACCATGACTGTTCAGTGTCTGTTTTGGAACCCTGAGGCTGAGTTACCAGACTTGTTTTGGGTCTTGAGAGACCGGGTGTGCCCCCACATTCAGCACAAAGCCTGCTCCTAACTGGCAGGTCCACTCCCTAGGACTTAATGGAGGGTGAGGTGGGAGATGGTTAGGGGTGTCAGATCTGGTCTCAGTTTGGGGCTGTCCACCCAAGTCCCCTGCGGCGGGTGTGGGGGGGTGCCAAACCTGGGGCCTCCACAAGTGTCAGGAGCCCATATCCCTCCCCCCCAATGCCTCAGGACCTGCCCCTTCTCTCTGGCCCGAGTTTACAGCCCCAGGGCTGGCCAGAGCCCATCCTCCTCAGCTGCCTCCAGACCTGCTCTTGGGGCTTCTCACGCCTCCTGCCTCAGAACAAAGGGGCATCTCATTAGATCCATTAAGAGGTCATTTTAACCATGTGGTTCTGGGGAGCCAGTGTGTGCTTGGAGCACACAGGGGTTTATTATATTTGCAGAAATAACACTTAGGCAGACAAAAGAGGCGGCCAGGCAGGGAGGGACCAAAAGGTACAGAGAGGTGGCAGCAGCCAGCCCGTGCCCGCCCAGCTGGCCCGCCTCCTTCCCAGGCCTCAGCTGAGACCAGGAATATTGGCCACACAGAAAGGCCCTCACCAGTCTCTCCTTGATCCCCTGGCTTCTACCACACACTGCCCTCCAAATTCCTTCCCTTGGGGCTCTGCATGGCAGCCAGGGTCAAAAGCCTTCATGGCCCAAATCATGGCTCAACTGGGCTACTTCTGACACCCAGCACCCAGACCCTACTTCGGAGCCTGGACTCTACTTTCAGTGCCCAGACTCTACTTCTGGTGCCCAGACCCTACTTCTGGTGCCCAGACCTTACTTGTGGTGACCAGACCCTACTTTGGAGCCTAGACTCTACTTCCAGTGCCTGGACTCTATTTCTGGTGACCAGACCCTACTTCCAGTGCCCAGACCATACTTGTGGTGACCAGACCCTACTTCTGGTACCTAGACTCTATTTCTGGGGCCCAGACTCTACTTCTGATCCCTCAGCTGGTCATCAGGCCCAGGAAACTACCTTTTGAAGGCTGACACTAGGAACTCCCCTTGTCCCCCATGTCACCACCCTGACATGTGCTGACCTGGATGGCCCCTCAGATTCTCACTGTGTCCCAGCCTGGCTCTCATCCGTTCTGGGTGAGCTGACCCCACACCCCTTTCTTGTTCCTCTCTCCATCCTTGTCATCTCCCTCCTGTGCTGCTAGGTCTGCATCCCTCATACAGGTAAGTTCCTCTCTCTCTCTCTCTCTCTCTCTCTCTCTCTCTCTCTCTCTCTCTCACCCTCTGGCTGGTGGCTCTTTCGAGATCTTTCTCTTACCATCCAGTCAGCCAGGTGCATCCTCTATGCCCTGGATACCAGGCACTTCCTCAGTGGAGAACCTGTCACCTAGAACAAGTTCCATCTGCTCTTGGCCACTCATCTCCTCTCCTCACCTGTCCACTGGGAGCACGGCATCTTCCTCTGCCTCACTGCACATCCCTGAGGTGTGATTCTAGGGGGGATGTGAATCACCTTCCTGGTGCATCTTCAACATGGCACCAAGCACCATCTGGACCTTTTTCTTAAATCTCTTCTTAGATGAGTCACAAATGAACCATAGCTTTTATGATCACTTCCCAAAGAGGAAACCGAGGCAAGAAAGACACTAGTAACTTGCTCAGATCAGAAAATAAATGACAAGACTCCAAGAGTGACTCCATGTTCTAACTCCATCCCTTGTCCTGTGGATCGAGTTCCTTTATGATTTCCTGCTGCCTTCTGCCTGGCAGTCTAAGACCCAGGCCCACAGTCCCATCCAAAACCTTGGTTTTGTGACCCAGCACGCTCCATCATGCTGAGGCACCATAATCTGCTTAACCAATCCTGTTATTAGTATATGTCCAATTGTCTGGCTTTAGTTTTTTTTTTTCAAACAGCTAACCAATTATCCCAGCACCATTTATTACATAATTCATGTTTTTTCCTACTGATTTGAAATGCCACCCTTATTATATGATAAAATAAAGGCCCCAAATAAAATATAGTCATATATAATAGATTTATTTTCTTAGGTGAACTCATATGTTTAATTATGCTAATTCATATCATCTTTGCCTTTCTTTTTTCTTTATCTCTTTTTTTAAAGGAGGGTGCCAGAAATCAAACACAGGCTACATTCCTGGCCCTCAACTGTCTTGAAAGGTTATACCTTTACAATGTTTTTTCACTCATTCATTTATTCACCGAGTCTCTCTTTGTTCTGTGGAACAGGTGCTGTTCTAGAAGAAGAATCCAGAGAGGAGAGTGATGTCGTGAGCTGCCTCCTTTCCCTGGTGCTTGCATTTTAATATCTGACCTTGGAAATTGCTTCCACCTCGATCAATTTTATTTATTAAGATATTAAGAGGTTCTTAGGCATTCTTGACTATTAATATCTCTCCATGAACTGAGGTTGGCAAGAAAGAAAATACTTTGGGACTTAATTGCTACTGGATTAAATGTATGGATTAATCTTAATGGAATTGACCATTTTTAATCTTCTTTTCTCTGGACACAGCAGGTGTTTTCATAGAGCTCATTCTCGTGTGTTTGTTGAGTTTAGTCTCACCCATTTTACTGCTAAGTTTTTTGTTAAGTATTTTGTATTTTTGTTGCCATTGTGAATGTCATTTCCCCCCATCATACATTCTCTATGATTAATACTGGTAGCGAGGAAAGCTATTGATTTCTAAATATTTCTTTGAAGTCAGCATCTTACTGAATGTCCTGATTAATTGTAATAGTTTCTAGTTGGTCTTTTGGATTTCTAGGTAAATAGGCATACGATCATACAAAAAAAGTGGTCTTGCCCCCTTCTTGCTTAAGCTTTTACCACCTTTGTTCTTCCTTCATGTTCTTGAGCCTTGACTAGTGCAGGATTTCGAAGGTGTACTGAAAACATCTTTGTAGCATTTCCGATTCCCCTGGTGTAAATACTTCCATGTCGATCACTTCCAGGCTGCCAATATGCCAATACTGGACGCACTGGGAAGAGACATCCCTCCCCCCATAGCATGAATAAGCTCATAGTCCACAACCGTGGATAGTCTCAGGCTTTCCCTGCTTTTCTGGTTAACTCTCTCTCCTGGTGCTCCACTCTTGCCAACTCCCTGCTGTCCACAAGCCACCCACCCCATCATCCCCCGCCTGTGCCTGTGTGGTTGCTGCTCCAGTCCTTCCTCTCCCCTGAAGCTACTCCTGCCTCCCCTCCCCCTCCCCCCCATCAGCATCTGCCATCTTCCTCCTGGAGGATACCGGGTTACTGGCACGAATCCCACACCATCCCCGGGGCTCCCTCCCCTGCCCCCCTTCCTCTCCTCTCTGCTGGAGATTTTCTACCCACCGAAACATCCCAAGTCTCTCTTATCCATGGAAACAAGCCAATAAAAACCATTCCTCCAGTTGGGCTGTCTCTACCATGCCACTTCATCGATAGTTCCAGAACTATCTGCTCTGCTCTGTTCTCTCCCGTTGACTTGGGTCCTGTCCTCTGGCTTCTCCTGTCCTCTGGACCATCAATGTTGCCCAAAGCAGTGGCTGCTCCTTCTGACCCTGTACTTTTTTGTACTTTTCCCTTCATTGGGTGAAGTCTTCCCGGTCTTTCTGAGCTTCTCCTTCCCAACTTGGTTGTTCCTCGGAATGATGTGTGGGTCACTGCCTGGGGTCTGTCTCTCTTAGCCCAAGTGCTCATCCTTGCCCAGGGCTGTCCAACAGCTAATCAGTATGTTTCATTTGGAGGATAGGGTTGAGGGGATGGCACATCAAGCTGTGTTCAAGGATTACAATGGGCTCTATGCGTAGGGATTATTCCTGCAGAACGGGAGGGGGGGGCTCAGGGGACCATATGGGGTGCCTAGGATCAAACCATGGTTAGTCTCATGCAATCCCTGTACTATCTCCCCAGCTCAAGGCTGTTATTTTTGTTGTCAGTTTTGTATTTATCATGGCAAAGCCTGGCAAGCTACCCGTGACATATTCAATATGCCAAACACAGTAACAAGTCTCAAAATGGAGACGTTACTGGGCCCGCTCGAGCAAATCGATGAACAACAGGAGGACAGTGTTTGTTGTTTGTTTTGTGTTTATATGTTTGGTGTGTGTGTTGAGGGGGGCTCCGGGGAGGAGGGGGTGGATACCTGGTGGTGCTCAGGGTTTCTCCTGGCTCTGTACTTAAGGTCACTCCTAGACTAACATTCAAGGATAGTAGAGATAAGGGTCAGGAGGATTGCTCCATGGCTTAGAAGCCGGCCTCACATGCTGGGGGAAAAGGCAGCTGAGATAGAGAAGGGACCATCAAGTAAATGGTGCTTGGAGGGCTCACTCAGGATGGGAGATGCGTGTTGAAAGTAGACTATGGACAGAACATGATGGCCACTTAGTATTTGTATTCCAAACCATAACACCCAGAAGGAGAGAGATCATAAAAGGGAATGCCCTGCCACAAAGGCAGTGGGGGCTTGAGTGGGGGGGTGGTGGCAGGAGGGATACTGGGAACATTGGTGTTGGAGAATGGGCACTGGTGGAGGGGTGGGTGCTCGATCATTGTGTGACTGAAATGTAATCATGAAAGTTTGTAAGTCTGTAACTGTATCTCATGGTGATTCATTTAAAAATTTTTTTTAAATATTTTTTAAAAAGGATTATTCCTAGTGGTGCTTAGGACTTACTCCAGGCTCTGTATTTAAGGATCACTCCTGGTGGTGCTCAGTGGACCATATGCTGTGATTCCAGGGATTAAACCTGGGCTGGCTGTGTGTGGAAGGCAAGTGCCCTACCCACTCTACTTTCTCTTTTTATTTGTGTAATTTGGCGGGCCTCCCAAACAGTGCTCAGGAATTTCTCTCTCGTGAAAGTCTCAGTCAGCAAACCAGACTGGGGGTTCAATGTGAAGGTCCCAGGAAGTGTTTCTGCTTGGATCTTGCAGAGCTGGGGATTTCCTGGTCCACCCCCAGCTGCATTGCTGCATTCAGCATTGCTGCCCCACACCAGGTTGTTTTTTTTTTATTTTTATAACGTTGTTCGTGATGATTTATTACATCCGATATTCCAACACCAATCCCATAACCACTGCACCTTCCCACCACCATTATTTACAATTTTTTCAACCACCACCCAAGCCTGCCCCAATAGCGGACCCTAAATAATTTAATTTACATTACTTGTTATAAATAATTCACTAAAAATGATCAAAGAAGATTTCCTTAGAAGAAAGTGTAAGAAGATTGTGTATCTCATCCTGGGGCCATTAGGCCCTTGTATAAGATATTACTAACATGTTGTTTTAGGTTAAACCTTTTATGCTAATATTTTCTTAATCAAGGTTGGTTGCCTTCCACTTTACATCCCATCCAATGTGGTGTGCTATTCCTCGTATATCAGTGGTGTAGAGTTTGAGATTGCACAGCCGCAAATGCAGCAGCATACTCCAGGAATTCTAAAATTTTGAATGGGGTGATACAGCTGGAGTTTTAACTGGATGGTGACTTTGGGGTCCAGAAGCATCTCTGTACTTGTTGATCTCTTTCGAGATCCCTTTATGAGTCTTTGCATCATGGCTAGTTAATGAGCTTATATGGATGGCACCATGCGCAGTTCATGGGTGTGACTGCCAGGGTCCTGGAAGAAAAAGGAAATGGAGGGAGGCATCCCATCCCTGACACCGTGAGACCCTGGAGATTTCAGTCACAAATCGGTTTGTTTTTAAATGGTCTCTGAGGTTCCCTGCACAGCCCCGCCAGCCAAAAGAGCTCCAGACATGGGAACCCGTCAGGGTTAAGGGTGGCCGAGAGAAAAGGGGTTCCAGGAAAAAAAAAACAGGAAAGCAAGTGCCCAAGGATTTGCAGACCCCATTGAAGCCACCCCACTCTGTGATTGGGGGAGAGGGAGCCTCCATTCTTGTGGTGGGGGATGAGTGCTCCCTTCCCCCACCTCTGCCCCGCATGGTGGGAACTCGGTGCCCCCTTCCTCTGTCACCGAGGCCTATATTAAGAACATTAAATGTCAGAGCAGACACTTTAACTGCTAATGTGCGGGTGAAAGGCAGGTGGAGTGCAGGTGTGTGGAAGGAAAAGTCAGGAGGTAGAAGACAGCGAGGAGGAGGCAGAGTGCGAGCGAGTCTGGGAGAGGGGGAGTGAACCCGGCTCAGTAAGATCTGCAGCAGGAGGAGATCTGCAGCCTGGGAGGGGATCCATCAGGGAAGGATGGTGGCCAGTGCAGGGAGGTGATGAGCCCGGATGGGGGGGGAGGGGTGGCATGGCAGCCTGAGGGTCAGGGAGAGACTGCGAAGGCCTGGGCTTCCACCCCCAGCAAAGATCTCCGTGGCTGGGTTGGAGAAGGAGCCTCGGCGGAAAGCAGACTGTCTGGGAGCAACTGTCAAAGCAAGCCCCGTTGCTAAGGGAACCGCCTGGAAAGAGTCTTGCCTGGAGAAGTCACCCCATCTCCTGGCAGCCTGGGGGGGCAGGGTTTCATCCAGCTGCTTTGCCACCAGTAGGCTCTGGCTGGTGGAGGCATGGAGCCTGACTGCTCAGTGTGGGTGCCCGTTTGCAGGACAGGCCACGGTGATGACTGTCACCAAGAGTCACAGCCAGAGAGAACTTAGGGCCCAGGAGCTAGGAACACCTGCCTAGCCAGGGGCCCTGGGGTGTCAGGCAGAAGTCCAGGTCCCGTGGGGGACCCCCGTGACCCACACAAGGATGCAAGTGACTCAACTGAGAACCTGGTCAGGGCTGATCCCAGACAGTCACTTTCCATCTCAGTCTTGGTTTGTACATCGGCCACACAGAGATTCCTCCTTTCACAGGGGTTTGGAGAGTTTGGAAAAATCCTATATTCAGAGAGCCTGGTGGGTGTCCTGTAGGGGCACCGGGTGGGAACCCTGCCCCCTTTACTGGCCTCTTCTCGGCTGGTTGAAGGGTCAGAGCAGCACCAGATGGGTCAGCCCAAAAAACATGCATTGACTTGTGGGCAGGGGGTGCTGCCATGATCCCCTGCACCCCAGTCCTGCAAAAGAGAGAGTGTGGGTATAGATGCCGAGTTGAAGTCCCGGGGCACATAGGGGAGCAGTGTGGGGGTGTGTGTGATAAGGAGGCCTGGGCTCTTCAGAGGAAAGCTGAGGCTCACGACTGGTTTTTAGATAAACATCCACTGGGGAACGCCCCCTCTCAAGCCTCTCTTCCGGTCCAGATAAAAGGATGACAGCTTTCACTGTCAGGGAAGGGACAAGACCAGGGGGGATGTGCAACCCCACTCCAAATGGGTAAGGAGAAAGGATGGTGGCAAAAAATGATAGTTTCCCATCAACCTCCGGGGCCTGGAGCTACTCTTGGCTCAACAGACTTTGCAAAGCAGAAGGGGTGTCTTATTTTTTTCTTTTGGGGTCATACCCAGTGATGCACAGGGGTTACTCCTGGATCATGCACTCAGGAATTACACCTGCCAGTGCTCAGGGGACCATATGGGATGCTGGGAATCAAATCCGGGCCGGCCACGTGCAAGGAAAATGCCCTACTCACTGTACTATCACTCCAGCCCCAGTAGGGGAGCCTTGATTAGACCAATTAGAAAAATCTTGAGGATCAGGTTGGGCACCTTCACCCACAGACGTGGTTCCGTGCTTGATCCCAGCAGATAGAAACTCATGGGCCCCGGGGATAGAGCTCTCACTGCTTCCCACCGTGCAGGAAAAGGGGTCCACGCCCTGGCTCCCTGCTCTGGGCCTCCTCTTGCCCACTCTAGAGCCTTCCTGCCAAGAACGCACAGCACCCAGGGTCTTAAGGATAGTTAAGTAGCAAACTATGTGTTCATAATAAAATTTGCCTGCTTCTCACTGACATCCAATTTGCTTACCATCCAAAGAGAAGAATTGGGTGCCTGCTTCCGCAATTGTTTTAATCTCTGCCACGGACTGCTCTGGCAGGGTTTTTCAACTGGAAAATAGGAAATGAGTTAGAAACAATGGAGAGACGTGAATAATCTCACTTAAGATGTTTGATCTCGAGATGAGATGAAGTTGAAATCGATTTCCCGGTTCATAGGCAGATAGCAGTGGGAGGTACCAGGAAAGGGCTGGGAAGTGGAGGGTGTGGGACCTCCAAGCTTGACTGGGCCCCAGATCCAGTGTCTGGGACAAGGCCCTTCTGCCCACCTGCTCCAGGACCTCCCGCTGGTCCCCAATGAACTCCAGCAAATGCAGTGGGGAGTGGAGGGGAGGAAACCCCATCCGTTGCCCTATGGGTGTGTGATGAAGCCCTTTGGCTTCTCCCTAAACACATCTTAAGTTGATGGGTGTGACAGAGACCACCCAGACATCAATTTAATAGAAGTTTGCTTTTTGGTTGCCTACAGTCTGCCTGTCCCAGGATCTAGGACACCCTGAACAAAGTAAAACACCTTCTCCTTCTTCCAGGACCTTAGGAGAGTGGGACTAGAGATGCATCAGGAGGAGGTGAGTATCCGTAGGGGGCCTGCATGATGCCAGCTGGGCTCACTGCTGCATTCATAACCCGGCACAGGGACCTGGAGGTGGCTCGAGGGCTGAAGCACTTGCCTGGCATGTGGGAGGCTTGGGTTCAATCCCCGGCCCTGCATGGTTCCCCCAGCCCTGCCATCACAGCAATTCTGTGATTTGGGGGTCTTGGGCCTTCTTTCGAGGTGGGAAAATGGGCTTGGAGATGAGATGAAGGTTTCAGGGTCAGATCCAACCTGTGACTAACATCAGTGTCTTTTGCACAGGAGACACTGGGAGTGGGGAGTGTGGCCAGGAGGATGCAGGCGAACTCTGACCCGGCAGTAGATCCAGCCCTGTGTGGAGGAGTAGCCTGGACCTGCAGTCTGGAAACAGATCTGCTTTCAAACTCAAAAACAATCCAGGCAAGGTTGGGGGGTGGGTACCTACTCCCTGAATCATCACAAAGATACTCACATATTCACCTAACATGCAGAGCCAGACATGCACATTTGTGCAGGTACCCAGCAGACCCATGTGCTGGACACACAGCTGAAGGTCCTGGAGGTCTCAGTAGGCTGGACTCTCCTCAGGAGCAGGGATCCCCGTTTCTCATGTTCACCCCTCTGTCTCCAGCACCACTTTTAGTGGTTGACCCCAAGAAAGAGCAACAAAGTCAAACTGGATTCTCACGTGTGTACAACCACACAGAGACACATGCACGGGGGTCTGTTGGCAGCTGATGGATGCTGGAGAGAGGAGGGTTCAGGCAATGCAGCACCCCCCCCACACACACACCCAGTGGACTGGGCTTTCCCAGGTGGAATTAATGCTGCGGGGGGCCGGGGGTGCACTCAGGACAATCTCAGTTCCTCCAACCTCGTCCGGTTCAGCTCCTCACACAGTCTCTGTCCAACCTCCCTGATCTCAAGACTCCGGGGGGCTGACCCCATTCCCGACACCCCACCCCCCATAACAGCTTTCACTCGGCTCCAGCCTCTCCGGGTGCTGGGTTGGGGTTTAATGCATTATTGATTTCCCCAAGAAGGGAAAGTGCTGCAGCTAGGGGTCCAGGTAGCTTATTTCTGCGTCGATGACATTCAGGTACTAGTGAAAAATTATACCAATTATTAAATCAGCCATTATTACTTCAAAGCGCAATCAGTTGTCACAGCGGAGAGAGCTTGCGCGGCGCGTTATTAGTCGGGCTGTGTGCACAGGGAAAGTGCTGAGAGGGGAGACTTTAACCAAAGGGCAAATGCATGAAATTTACTTAGAAATAGCGATTTATCACCCCTGGGTTTCCTACTGCTCAAATCCAGGCAGACACTTGGCTGGCAGGAGACAGGCTCCGAGGCCGCCCTGCCTCCTACAGCTCCACCCTGACAGGAAATGAAAAATTGAGAAGTCGTTGTAACAGCTTAAAGATGCATTATCCTTTTTGATGTGCAATTTGAGCTTCATATCCAAAGATGAAATCACCGCACCCACGCCAGCCAGGCGAGGGGAGAGAACCGCCTTCCTGAGCACGGAGAGGGGCGGGCTGTGGGCACAGCTGCCCTGCCCGCCTGGCCCCACCATATCCTGGCTGACTCCCCAGGCAGGGTTGGGGTTAAGAAGTGAGGTCTCAGATGGGGCTGGGAGAGGGATGAGGGGAAAAGGGGTGGAGATCAGAGAGATTCCCAGAGACGGAGGAGGAAGAGCCCAAGTGAGAGAAAGGGAAGGAAGGAGAAAGAGAAGCCAGATGAAGCCAAGGTGTGCAGGGAGCGTGGGGGAGGGCAGGGCTGAGGGAGTAGATGGAGACAATGTGGGGCAAGTGGGAGAGGAAGGGAGGGGGAGTACCTCAGGTCACAGGGCTTGCACTCATGTACGGAGTTTGAACACTTGGTCGAGATGCTTGCACACTTGGTCACGATGCTTGTACACTTGGTCACAGTGTTTGCACACATCTTAGAGCATGCATTCTTGGTCACGGGGCTTGCATGCTTGGTCACAGGGCTTGCACACTTGGTCACGAAGTTTGCATGCTTGGTCACGGAGCTTGTCTGGTCAAGGAGGTCACAGGAGGCGTCCTTGCTGTGGCCCCGGGGAGATCATGGCGTCTGCACAGGCGTCGACACTGAGCCATGTGTGGTGGTGCTAAGGGATCAAACTTGGATCAAGCATGGATCAAAAGGACTCCATCTTCCTTCAGCACACAGGGTAGGAGGCCGCCCAGACCCCACTATATATGCCTACCCCCATGGAGGGCATCCTGCCTGGCAAGTCTCACTCACCACCAGCAGCCACCAATCGCAGGAGGAACCCCTGAGCTCTCTGCAGAGGAGAAGACACAGGCAGACAGCGCAGGAAGATCAGGAAGATTCCGTCTGTAGTGCCCAGTGGCCTGGGGCAGGGGCGATTCCTCCCTGACACCGCCTGGTCTGGCCAATGGGCTCAGCATCTCTGGCATGGGACTCTGGCTAGCTTGAGGCCTGGTAGCAGGGTGGTCACAATCACAGTGGCCCCCAATAGACCAGGAGTCTACAGCAGAGACCTGACCACATCCCCATGGACCCAGACCAGTCCTGGGGTTGCAGAATCATAGGACATAAGTGGAAGTGGGACTGGGGACATAAGATAAGCTTTATTTTAAATTTTTATATTTTTAAATTTTTTGGAATTGAATCACTGTGAGACACACCCTTAAAAAGCTCACAATCAGGTTTCAGTCTGACAGTGTTCGAACACCCATCCCTCCACCAGTGTACATTTCCCAGCACCAGTGTCCCCAGGTTCCCTCCCATCACCTCCCACCACCCCCCATAGTCAGAAGACCACCTTTAAAGCAACAGCAGATCCAGCTCTGGGAAGAGGAGGAGGTCTCAGAGCTTGCATGCTTGGTCATGAGGTTTTGCACGTTTGGTCATGGTGCTTGCACACTTCATCAGGGAGCTGGCACACTTGGTCATGGAGCTTGCACACTTGGCCAGGGAGCTTGCACACTTGGTCATGGAACTTTCACAGCTGGTCATGGTGCTTACACACTTGGTTGTGGTGCTTGCACAGCTGGAAACAGTGCTTGCACACTTGGTCATGAAGTTTGCACACCTGGTCACAGAGTTTGCACACATGGTCATGAAGCTTGCACACTTGGCCAAGGAGTGTGCACACTTGGTCATGGATGGAGCTTGCACAGTTGGTTACAGAGCTTGCACTGTGGGGAAGAGGGGGAGGAGGAGGCGTCAGAGAGCTCTGTCTGGGCTGCTTGCAGGCAGGATGAACTACCTGGGCAGAAATCTGGGGCTCCCTCTGGATCATCTCTCAAACATTGGCTGACTGCAAGAGTCACTGGTCACTCAAGTCAGCACTCTTAGGCAAGGTACATGGCCTTTCTGACCCCCACTCTATCCCCCACTTTATCCCCCACTCCGGGAGGGAGTGTCCCAGATGAGCTAAAGCAGGTACGACTGTCAGATGGGCAAGGGAGAGAAGCGAGTGATGATTTTGATTTCTAGAAGGAAAAAAAAAAGGCAAGGTGGGATGTGCGTCTGAGGGTGAGCATCTGGCACAGGTTGAGGGGAATTCCTCTTTTTCTTCACGTTCTTTTCTGGAGTTGCCAAGTCTGATCTAGCTTGCCAATCAGAAAAAAAAATATGCTTGAAAATAAGTCAGAAAATGCATGTTTACATTCTCGGGGCTGAGCAGGTGAGACCTGCGCTGGAAACGGCTGCCCCTCACTGTCCAGGCTAGGTGAGCTGCAACCAGGGGCTCAAGAATGGCCTGAGGTGTCCCCCAAGTTCCCGGTCTCTTTCCTCCAGAGGGTGGTCGATGGTCAGGCCCAGACTGGGGACTCTGTTCCTTACCAGCAGTCTCATAAGTCTCCAGAGCCCCTATAGGCCTTTTCTGGGCCCCCCGCCCCAGCACGGGGCTGATTGCTGCGGGGTCCTACCACAGGCTTACCGTCGAAGACTCATTGTACCCCTGAATCCCTGGTTTATGCTAGATCTGCCTTTCAGGTCCTTTCAGTTGCCGGGAACTCTTAATGGAAGGCAGCAGTGTACCCCCATTTTAGAGATAAGAAAGCTGAGGCCCGTGAGAGGCCGTGATTCTCGCTAGGGGCATTGGGGTGAGGCAGGGTTCACGCCAGCCCGCTGGGCTCTGGGCTGTGCCCTTTCTGTGACACCATCACGCTGGTAACAGATGGCAGAGAGACGGCAGAACTAATCAACTCCTCTATTGATTGCAACTTCTCCATTGAGGAGATCGATCTGCCCATTAGAAGAGAGCGGGTGGGCGGCATCAGAAGGAACGGGAGGCCCCGCTCGGTGAGGTAGTGGGCAGCGCTCGAGCACAGGCAAGAGCAGCCAGTGACCCAGACAAGACCAATGAATGGCAGCAACAATGGTCCGTGTCATTTATTTATTTATTTATTTATTTACTTGCTTTTTGGGTCACACCCGGCTATGCACAGGGGTTACTCCTGGCTCTGCACTCAGGAATTACACCTGGCAGTGCTCAGGGAACCATATGGGATGCTGGGAATCGAACCCGGGTTGGCTGCATGCAAGGCAAACGCCCTACCCGCTGTGCTAGTACTCCAGCCCCGGTCCATGTGTTTGAAAAAATGCTTGAGGGTGGTCCCCAAGACTCCTGGGCCCGAGAATGGTAGGGGGTGCGGAGAAGCGGGTTTCACCTGGCCCTTCTTCTCATGTTTTGCCACTCTGGGGCATACACTGTGGATTCCATGTGCCCAGGTGCTCAGCCCAAGAACTGGATCACAGACTTGCCCCGGAGCTGGAGCTGTGAGGGGAAGTGCCAGCTAGGAGTGGCCTTCCCTGGGCAGGAGCTTCTGCAGGCTTGTGACAGGCTTGGGAACAGGGGTCCCTCCTGCTTCCTTCACCACATCCCACCTGGGGGGCTTGGGAACGATTCACGCTCGGCTCCATCTTCTGAGCTGTGCTGTGCGCATGTGCAGTCCACGCACCAGGGAGGCTAGTGACACCGCAAGCAGGATGGCCGGGGGTCCCGCCTCGCAAAGCCCAAGGCGCCTCTGGATTCGGGGAGAAGGAAAGGGAAGCCTGGGCCAGACTGTGTCAGAGAACTCGTCACCCAAAGAGAGGGGAGAGGGTTTCCGGGACAGCTTCCCCTCTGCACCTCCACATGGTGACAAATGACACCCAGATTTAAGGAAGTGTTAGTGGAGGCAGCACCCTTAAGGGGGCACCTTGCAACTGGGACCTCCCTAGCCTTTCTTTAGACGCACCGGGGTAGGGGGCACTGCCAACTTAAGTGCAAGCACTGTCCTCCCCTGGAGACAGCAGAGAAGGAAGGCTGACTGCAGGGGGTGTGGGGTGAGCAGGTGAGGATGCAAGGCAGTGAGCTGTGGGTGTCAGTCATTTGCACACGGAACATTCAAGGGCCCCCAAACCGCGCTGGCTCCTAAGGATCAGAGGCCTTAGGAGGAAAACTTCTCATGTGGGGAGAAAAGACTCAACCCCCCTAGCCTCCACCCGCCTCTCCCCCTCCCTGTCCGGGCTGCTTGAGCAAACACTGGTATCCGGGCTCAGGCTGCAGGATGCCCAGGCCCGGGGGTGGTCCCCTGGGACCCGGAGCTGGGAGAGACAGGTTCCCAATTACAATCCCAATCAGATCTAGGACGGCGACTTGTGAAATGAGAGCCAGGGCCCCTGTTGCCTCTGGCCCACAGAGCACTCCAGATCTATAACTTCCTGGGACGTAATTAGCTGCTCACGCCAAAGATGCATGGGGGCTCGTGTAGCAGGCACCGGGGCTGCTGCAGAAGCTGCGAGGAAAATAGGGAGGCTGGCGTGAAAGGAGACCAAGGTTTTCTGTCTGGGCTTCAGCGGCAGCCTGGAAAACAGCCATCACGAGGGCTCTGCCTCCTCGGGGAGCATTGCCAGGGCCCTGGGGCTGCCCACCGAGGATCTCCCCCCGATGGGCTCTCAGCACTCACCCGCTCTGGTGGGCAGTTCTGTGAGGAGTAGAAATGATCACTGGACTCCATGAGGGGGTCCTGGTCCACGCAGGTCTCCTGGTCGAGTTCCAGGAATCTCTGCCCCGATCACTCGTACTTGAGTTTCCCGAGTGATGCTCACTTCCCTGAGGTGAGTGAGGAAATAACAAGGTCTGAGTGAGACAGTGGGTCCAGACTCAGTCTATACTGAGAGATGTGTGTGTGTGTATGTGTGTGTGTGTGTGTGTGTGTGTGTGCATGACCCCACCAGGCTGGTCCCTGGAAGTGGGGAGTGAGGCATCAAGAATCCCCCGGCTGAGGAAGGCTAAGGAGGATCTTAGAGATTCCCCCCGGAACCATGAGTTCCATATCTTCTTCAGAGATTTGAGTGTTTCCATGGAGGAGCTGGACTTGGCAATTAGGCTGGTCTGTGGACCCAACCAAGAAGGGGTATTCTGGGTTTCTGGGGAGTGGGGTTACCCTTCTAGTTGGGGTGGGGTTACCTGCTAGACAGGTGTCTCTCGATGTAGCCCCTGAAAGACTGCAGGTCACTGGCCAACCAGGCAGCCTTTTTGATGGCTGGCCTGGCAACCTATGTGGCATCGGTTGGAAGTCTGCCTCAAGGGCTGGGGGAGAGGGTAGTTGGGACAGAGCAGGGGTCATTATGACAATAATGGTTGGAAAGGATTGCTCTGGATTGGAGATGTGTGCTGAAAGTGGCCAAACAACCAAACATGACAGCCTCTCAGTATCTGTACTGCAAACAATAATGGCCAAAAGGAGAGAGAGAGAGAGAGAGAGAGAGAGAGAGAGAGAGAGAGAGAGAGAGAGAAGAGAGACAGAGACACAGAGGGACAGAGACAGAGACAGAGACACAGAGAGACAGAGACAGAGATTCAGAGAGAGACAGAGACAGACAGAGAAAGTGCCTGCCATAGAGGTAGGCTGAGGAGGTGGGTTGGCAGGCAGGATACGGTGGATACTGGTAGTGGGGAAAGTGCACTGGTGGAGGAATGGGTGTTGGAACATTGTATGACTGAAACTCAATCATGAACAACTTTGTAACTGTCTCTCACAATGATGTGGTGATTCAATAAAAAAAGAAACTACTCTGAATCAGGTAGCCCAGGTCTCCCAGCTCCCTGCACCCCCAACTGGGCCTTCTGCCAGGGTTTCGAGCTGGTGTCTTCGACCCCTGCGTGCAGACGAGGTATGGAAAGGCAGCAGTGGCATAACTGCTGGTGTGTGGATGCCATGCAGGCAGGTGCTGCTCAGCAGACCGGGAGAGCAGCCTTCTAGAAGCATCCTGGATGCTAAAAGAGAGTCCAGGTGCAGAGAGAGACATTCCCATCACTTTTTTCCATGCCTCTGGGGCCCCTGGCAGAATTCGCCCTGACAGTCACCTGCGTGACCCTCTCCCTTCCTCAGCCCTTTCCTCATCCAGGTGTTTCCTGGCTGTGCACACCCCCCCCCCAACAGTGACCACTCACTCTGAAACCCTTCCCTCTGGTTTCTCTTTGGGGAGGTCCCCAAACTCAGAAAACTCACCTCCACATTAGCCTGCACCCCAACTTCTCAGCAGTTCTCATATGGGTGGAGGGTGGGGAGGGACTCACCTGTCAGGTGTCCCCAGAGCCCGCAGGAAGGCCTGGTCTGCCTCGCTGACCCCCCTCCCTCCCATTTCTCCTGTTGGACCCAGATCCAGAAGTCTGGTGGATTTTGCAAAGGAGCTCGTGTCTGCAGAGCGGGGCGCCCCCACCCCCGCGGGGAGGTGGCTTGGAGGTGGCTTTCTCAGAAAAGCTCTTCGGATGGAGACAAGCAGCTTCGCCAGAGCCATGTCAATCTGAGCGGTAAAAGGTTTGGGCAAAAACATATTTTATTGTTCTTGCTGTCAGAAACATAAAGATTTAAGGGACATGTGACTCGGTAATTGCTGTGGACTTTTTTTCCCCCTTGACAATAAACATAAAACTTAAAACTGTATTAAAATCATTTGACAATTTTTATGCTCAAAGAGGCCGGAATGAATAATGGGGTTTTTTTTTTGCATCTAAAATGCACTCTCTCGTCAACCTATAAAACTGTCAGAAATAAATTCATCAAAAGCAGATTATATAATTAAAAGTCGCTATTTGTGTCTCTGCCCAGTCAGGATTGAAATTGTTTGTTTGTTTTTCTCTCTCTCTCACTTTCTCACTCTCTTTGGAAAATTTTTCAGTTGTCTTACTTCTTTTTTTAAAAGTTCTAGGTGCTGGCACATTCCAAAGTGCTTTGTCTGGGGGAGGTGATACAATTTCTTCCCTCCAGCACAAACTCACCTCTCAGCCAAGTGCATTTTGGGTGTGAGCCAGAGCAGAAATCCATCCCGCTGAGAAACCCCAGCAGGCTTGTGGCTGAAACTTCCAGCAAACCCCTCTTCCCAACCCATCTCCTGCTCACACTGGGGCACACCCCAGCCCCCCTCCACCCCACACCCCTCCCCCACACACACACAGTTGCTTGGACCTCTGACATTCGCTGCGTTTACTGGGCAGTAAGAGTGATAGTGAGTCGCATCTGGACTGCAGTGTCAGAGCGCTGGTTTCAAACCCTCCAGCACTTCCTTCCCCTGCACATTGACCCAGGCTCATGCTCCCTGCGCTGCAGCTCTGTCAGCCTGGAGTTTTTAGACGCACCACATGGGTGACACTGGCCTGGAGAGCTGCCAGTCCCACATCCAGCTTTGCTTGGTGACGCAGACGGGGAGGGGAGAGTGGAGGCAGGGGTCAGCATCTCCGCGCTGATCCTGCTTTAACATGCAAGTTTGAAGGATTCTGGTTAGGAAGTGGTAGCCACCAAAGAGGCAGTGTGGGTCCAGAGAGGCATGCTTTACACATGGGGGAGGGGACCCCAGTTCTACCCCCCCAGTACCACATAATCCTCCTAGTACCACCAGGAGCCAGCCTGAGTTCCCAGCCAAGGGTAGTCCCCCAGCATTGTCCAGGCTGACCCAAAAACCGAAAAGGAAGAAAGGAAAAGCAGTTTGTTGCGCTCCGGGATCCCTTGCCAAGTCAGCCGTGCAGGCAGGGCTGCTGGGGGAAGCTCTGGGGGATTAGGATGAAGCGGGAGAAACCGCACCATCTGGTCTCCCAGGGACTTGCACACCCAGGGCTGGCCCAGGGGAACTCTTGAGGAATTACTGAGGGAATGATTTTTGCAGGCTCTGGGTACACGGGAGTGTCCCTAGGGGCTGTGGGCAGAATAGGGCAGGTAGACAGTGGTCCACTGTGTGGGAGCCCCAGGAGGGTTTGTGGGCGGGTGGGGCAGGGTGGGGTGGGGCTTTGCATCTACAGAGGTTGGTTTTTATTTGAGAGGCACAGGCTTTTCCGCGGTTGACTGGCTGGGAACTAACCAGCCCTGGGTCCCCAGATGTTAGGGATAGAGATCCAGAGGCATGATTAACATACTAACCAATCAGGCAGATGCACTGACTGACAGGTGGGGCTCTGGGGGCGTGGTCAATACGTTGATCAATCAGGTTGATGCACTGACTGGCACGGGTGGGGCTATGGGAAGGTGGTCAATACACCAACCGATCAGTCTTATGCAGACTGACAGAAGTGGGGCTCTGGGAGGCGTGGCCAATGCTCTGACCAATCAGGATGATGCAATGACTGTCGGGGCAGGGCTCCCAGTGGCGTGGCTGATGCTCTGATGCATCTGGTTAAAACTGCAGTTCTAGGATGATTGGGCCAAAAAGAGGAAGCGACACCGCGTGGGTAGCGGTGCGGAAGGCAATGGGGAGTTGGGAATGGCAAGAGCAGAGTGATGGAGCTTGGGGACCAGTGGAAAAGAATTGGATGAAGACGACAGGGGCCCACGTTGGAAACCTGGAGACCAAGGTCTGACTCTGGTCTTCATCTAAGAAGCCAAGGAACAGACCCCCTAGAGCTACTCCAGAGGGAGGAACCCCAGGAAACCGTTGGTAGGAGACTGGCCAACCCAGAGAAGCCCCGAGCTCCCGTCTCCAAGCTGCCGTGTGCTCCGCAGAATGCCCCAACCTCTAGCACTCCTCTAGAGTTCAGAGCCAAGGCTCTGTGTCCCCATAAGAGGAAGTGGGGTGGGCAGCCCAAGCGAGAGTCCCCTGACCACTCCCCCAGCAGCCGACTTCTTTTCCTTGGATGTAAACTCTGAAGTCTCCCCTAATTTCCTCCCTACATGGGCTGAGTCCAGTAAGGAGCTGAGCAGGGCAGGCCCGGGTTACCGACAGGAGGGACCTTGGGGTTGGAAGAGGAGGAGGAGGAGGGAAGGATGAGCCAGGGAAGGGGGTACTCTGAGCCGTGTCTCAGGCTATCTCACAAATGATGTCAGCAAGGTTCCCAGACCTACTGCACGGTAGTAGCCACTAGTCTAAAGGGTCAGAGCCATCGTGTTTGTGATTCAAAGAGGGGGCTCGGAAGCTAAATATTATAGGGTGAGTGGGAAGATTTGTCCCATTGAGTCAGATCTGTGGGGACATGGGAATTGTCTCAATTTGGGATACAAGAGATGAGAGACCAGAGGGACCCTCCCTGACTTCAGGGGAACTGCTTGAACTTCAGGGACCCTCTTGGATTTCAAGGCTCTCTCAACTCTGCTGCCTTTCCGTTCCAGGCCAGAATATTCCTGAGTCTTGCTTATCATGCTACAGAAGAATCCTTCTATTTTTATTTTGCCAAGAGAGGTTTTTCTATGAAATAGCTGCTGAATGTTATCAAATGCCTTTTTATCATCCCTGGTTGTTCCCTTTTGGCCTATTAATATGATGAATTATATTAATAGAGTTCCTAAAATAGAACTGTCATTGCTTTCCAATAACATACCCTACCTGGTCATTGTGGAATATTCATTTAATATATTGCTAGATTCAATTTGCTAATATTTTATTTAAGATGTTTGCATCTATATTTGTAAATGAGATTAGCCTGCAGCCTTCTTCTTGTACTGTCTTTTGTCAGGCTTATTTAGTTTTGTAAATGAGTTGGAAGGACTTCTGGTTCTGGAAATACTGTGGACCAGAAATTCCCAGAACTCCACCATAAAAACCTAAAAATGTTCAAAGCAACATAACAAATACTTAAGAGAAACATGGAAGAAATGCCCATGAGCAAGAAATGAAGTGGGAATTGAACACCATAGAGGTAAGATGTGAACTATGAGGGCAACTGGCCAGAGAAGGGGGAAGGAAGTTAGTGCTAACACAGGAATGGAAGGCATGACTTCTGGTGGGAGTTAAGGAAGATGCCAGACTTGACATTCCACAGTTAATACGCATAGTGAAGATTGGAATGGCAAGAAATCTGCCTGCTGGCTCAGGCAGGGCAGAAATGCAACAAAGAGAATAGGATAAATGACATTCAAGGACAGGATGATTGAGAATTAGCCAGAACTGATCATAGATAGTCACAACTCACCAATAAACACACGAATCTCAGTCCACATCATTGATCATCATGAAAAAGTAAATCAAGACCACAATGAGATACCAACTCTAACCCAATCGAGAGGTTACTAGTTTTAAAAAGTTAGCCTTGGTAAGAATGTAGAGAAATTGGACTCCTTATGGCCTGATAATATGAATTTGAAATGGGGTAGCCACTTGGAAGAATAGTATGTGGCAAATCCTAAAAAATACTGCAAACATAGTTTTCACATAAGCCAGCAATCCCACATCTGGATGTAGATCCCAAGGAATTGAACAAGGGTTCTGCACACACATTCACAGCAGCACCAGGGCAGCCCAGGGGTGAAAACAACAGGCACAGCTTTTGGTGGATGAGTGTGGACCAAGGGCATCTTCTACTGACAGTCATTCAGCCTTTAAAGAGCAGAAAATCTGACCCACCTCTCAATGTGGACGAATCCTGAGGATATTCTGTGTGGTGAAATAAGCCAGAGACAGACAACGATTGTATGATTTCACTCATCTAAAGTAGTCGAACTCAAGAGCTAGGGAATGGGCCAAAGTCCATGGGCAAGAGACAGGAGGGCTACTTATGGGGAATAGAGTTTCCATTTTGCAAGACAGAGAGAGTCTTTGAGATATTGTCATGCCATGTGAAGGCATCTGATGTTACCAAAAATGTCAGCAAAAATGATAGACCCCAGGTCAGGAACAAATCCCCCTGCACCTCCCGCAATTCTGACCACAGCACAATTAAATTAAAAATGAGCGATGAAAAAGCAAGTAAAGGTATATAAATGATAACCTTTCAGTATCTGAGATTATGAACAATTCAAGCAGTACCTATCAAAATGTATGGGATACAATTCCGAGGTACTTGGACGGTAAGGTTTAGATTGATATTAGACAAGAGGAAATAAGCGATAGCACAGTGGGTAAGGTATTTGCCTTGCACACGGCTGACCCGGTCGGCCCAGGTTTGATTCTTCCGCCCCTCTCGGAGAGCCCGCAAGCTAGCCAGAGTATCTCGCCCGCACGGCAAAGCCTGGCAAACTACCTGTGACGTATTCGATATGCCAAACACAGTAACAAGTCTCACAATGGAGGCATTACTGGGTCCGCTCGAGAAAATTGATGAACAACGGGAGAATAGTGCTACAGTGCTAAACTAACCCAAGAAATTAGAGCAATAACAACAGAGTAATGTGGGGGGATGAAGAAAACAATAAAGATGAAAGGATAAAATCAGGGGCCAATAATATAGAACCACAGCAGAGCACTTACCTTGCATGTTTGAGGCCCTGGATTTAACACCTGGCACCGAAAAGAATTTAAAAAAGCAAAAACTTACATTTAAAACCAAAAAATGATAAAATAATGAAAATGTAGTTAAGAAAAAAGGGCATACCAGAGACACATCAATGAACCTCAGGCCGGAGCAGCTTGAGATGGCCGGGACTTTGCAATAGGCTGTTTCCGCTGGGCTGCTCCAGACAGGGGCAGGTGCTGTTCCTCCACCTGCACACTAGGAGCCCCAGCAGCCGCCATTTTCTAGAAGTCAGCGACAAGCTCCAGGTATGAGTGGCAGTGACGGCAAATCCCAAGTCTCGCGGTACAGGGGAGGAGTGGGCCCTTCTCCTTCCCCCAGCCCTGATGGGACTCCGAGGTGATGCCACATCTGCACACCATCTACTTAAGCTCCCACACAGCCACAATCCAGAGACACTCAAACGAGTCTCAGACCTGAGCAACTTGCTGCAGCGATTTCTTCAGACCTTAATTACTAAAATCTTAGAATTCCTAGACATGATATTGTATCCATAACAAGCAATACAAAACACGTCATCTAGCATTGCATTTCCCGCGGTTATGAGGAGTGGTAGGACTGGTCTTGAAATATCAGAGTAGAGAAAGAGTATTTTGAGAAATATAAAGTAGAGAAAGAGTATTTTGCAAATTGTCTACCACACAGGCAGAGGGAGGTGTGGAATTGGGGCGGGGGGGGGGGGATACTGGGGATTTTGGTGGTGGAAAACGTGCACTGGTGAAGGGATGGGTGTTTGATGATCATATGATCTAAGCTCAAACATGAAAGTTATGTTACTGTACCTCACGGTGAATTAAAAACAAACAAAACTACACCTGTTGAGGAGACAAGCTGTTGGGTGAGAGGGAACCTAGAATACTAATAGCGGGAGACTAACACTGGTGGTAGGATTGGGGTTAGAACATTGTATGCCTGAAACTATTATGAACAACTTTGTAAATCACAGTGCCTTAATACAATTAAAAAATAAATTGCTAGGATTATAGTCTTAAAGTAAAGGGCTGGAGCGATAGCACAGCGGGTAGGGCGTTCGCCTTACAAGCGGCCAACATGGCCGACCCAAGTTCGATTCCTCTGCCCCTCTCGGAGAGCCCGGCAAGCTACCGAGAGTATTGGATATGCCAGACACAGTAACAACAAAGTCTCCAATGGAGACGTTACTGGGCCCGCTCGAGCAAATCGACGATCAACGGGAGGGCCTTTACCTTTACCTTATAGTCTTAAAATGAGTAAACTTGTGACTGTGAGCTATTTTCAAACTTTTAATGAAAAGTCATATTTTGCTTTGCTAAATGAATCAAGATCATATCTCTCCTTTGAATAAAACAATAAAAAACAAACAAAAAAGGAAAAAGAAAAAAAAGGGCACATATGGCTGGAGATGCATTTCGAATGGTAAAGTGCATTCTTTGCACACGTGTGGTCCTAGGTTCGATCCTCAGCACATTTCGCTCCCACCCCGCCAGTATAAATAAAATACATTTTTTAAAGGTAGGAAGCTGAAGTGATAGTACAAAGTGTAGGATGCTTGCCTGGCACTCAGTCTACCTGGGTTCAATCTCTACCATCCCATATTGTTCCACAAGCACTGCCAGAAGAAATTTCTCAGTGCTGAGCCAGAAGTAGCCCTTGAGCATTGCTGGCGGGTAGCCAAAATCAATCAATGAAAAAATAAATGTAAAAGGCTCATATAGATGACTCTTGGAATAAAAAAATGAAATAAATTCATACAAAACAACACTTTTAAAAAATCACAAAGAATGTTTTGGAAAACTTATGCCAATAAAATTAAAGTTCAAAATGAACAAATTCCTAGAAAATTTAATTTCCCAATAATCACTTCAAGGAGAATTAGAAACTCCAAAGAGACTAATACTCATTTAACAAATGGGATCATTAAAAATATTGAATTATTAATGTAAAATCTAACCTTCCTCCACCCAGTAAAGATCTTCCAAGCTCAGGTGATAATAGGTAGCCACTACTGAACACTCAGTGAAGGAAATGAATAAATGAATGAAGTAGTATATTCATTGAGGTTCCTCAAAGAAAAGAACCAAAAAGAAGAACCAGGAGAAGGTGGGAAGTGAGGATAAGGAGGAGAAAGAAAGAGAATCGATAAATAGATACCAAGACAGATAACCTTGTGGAATAATCTCTTGGTATTATGGACACTGACATGTCCCAAGAGCTGAGCTGGGCAAGCAGGGATTCAGAACAGTAGATGAAACACTTTTGGTCCAAATTTTGGCAAGACTGATACCCTGAAAAGGCTTACGTTTCTGTCTGAGATGGAAGACAAAACAAAACTGATGTCCTAAGCAAAGCTGTCAGATGGGAGGAGTTGTCTCTTACCCAGAGGAGGACAATATTTTTTTAATTCAAAGCATTTAACTGATTGAATGATCAGGGAAGCGATCTGCTTTCCCTCTCTCTACCAATTCAAGCATCAGTGTCATCAAAACACACCTATCAACACACTCAGAAGAAATTTTTGACAAAATACCTGGGCACTCTATGGTCTGGTAAAGTTCACACATCAATTTAACACTCTCACCATTTTTAGAGAAATTATCTCAAAGAATAGTGTAGGTGCTGATTGTCAGTTCTCTCTAGGATGTGGGTAAGATCTTAATGAACAAACACATGCAGGGAGCCGGGAGTGACTCAGAGGGTAGTGGGCCAGTTCTGCACGCAGGCGGTCTGGGTTCCACCCCCAGGATCACAAGATCCCCTCAACACCTCCATGAGTAAACTCCAGAAAGTGTCAGGAGAAGTCATAGAATTATTGGATGTGGCCCCCCAAAAAAACCAAAACAAACAAAAAAATCATTATGTTGTATACCTGAAATGAATGTGGTATGTGAATTATATCTCAATAAAGAGTAACAGCGTGACAAAAGAAAATATGACGAGCTCTGAACCAAGAGACACAAATACTAAGTGAAAGACTCAGAAACAAAAAATACAACGTTGGATAAAAATGGCAAAGATGGATTTAAACTCATAATTTTTTTTGAGGTAACACTGTAGTGCTGTCCTCCCATTGTTCATCGATTTGCTCAAGCGAGCACCAGTAAGGTCTCCATTGTGAGACTTGGTATTATTGTTTTTTTATTATTATTATTATTATTATTATTATTATTATTTTGGGGCTGGAGCGATAGCACAGCGGTAGGGTGTTTGCCTTACAAGCGGCCAACATGGCCGACCCGAGTTCGATTCCTCCGCCCCTCTCGGAGAGCCCGGCAAGCTACCGAGAGTATTCGATATGCCAGACACAGTAACAACAAAGTCTCCAATGGAGACGTTACTGGGCCCGCTCGAGCAAATCGACGATCAACGGGAGGGCCTTTACCTTTTTATTATTATTTTAATTTTTATTAGTGAGACACCATGAGGTACAGTTGTAGACTTACAAGTTTTGTGCTTAGGTTTAAATTATACAATGATCAAATACCCATACCTCCACCAGTGCCCATTTCCCACCATCAAGGATCCCAGTATCCCTCCCACCCTCCTACCCCACCCTCCATCCCACCCTGCCTCTGTGGCTTGTTTTTGGCATATGGAATACGCCACAGGTAGCTTGCCAGGCTCTGCTGTGCGGGCAGGACACTCTCAGTAGCTTGGGGTGACTCTCTGAGAGGGAAGAAGGAATTGAACCCAGGTTGGCCACGTGCAAGACAAATGCCCTACCCACTGTGCTATCACTTCAGCCCTTATTGAGGTAAGCTACATAATTCCCTAAAATAACAGAAAACCTGCAAAGTTATTTCAGTATATCTAGAGAAAGCATTTAAAATTTTTTGATTTTATGAAGTAGTTCACAATATTTGATTACATTTAATATTTGAGCACCACTATTATACCTTCCCACCACCAAATTTTGGGTGTTTCCCTCCTGAACCCCAACTCCTGCCCCAAAGCAGAACCGAAATAATTTATTTTGTATTGTTTGCTATGAAAAATTGCTGAAAAATGTTGCAAAAAAGTTTCCTTAGCAGAGTGTGAAGATTGTTGTATTTCACCCAGGGTCTGTTAAACCCTTCTATAAGAGATCATTGCTAACATGTTAAAGGTTGAACCTTGTATGCATATCCAATCATGAGGGGAAATACTCTTCACCAAAAAAGTACAGGGAAGATAAACTCTACCCCAGTGGTGCAGGAAACATCCTACTTGATTATCTAGTGTCCACGTGATGCAATAACCCCCTTTCCCCTGCTCACTGTCTAACCTAGCAAACCACCATTGGGTTTTCTGTCTCTGAGTTGAATGGTTTAAGGTCCCTCCTGGAGTGAAATCATACTGCTTTTGCCTATTTGTGACTAGCACAAGGTCTTCTGGCTTCATCCAAGTTGAGATGTCAGAATCTCCATCCTTTTTAAGGCTGAGTGATATTCCATTGTCAGTCAAGGCTGCATTTGGTCCTCATCCATTAATGGATGCTCCTGTTGGGTTCCCCTCTAGTCTGGTGACCACAGCACTGCATAACGTTTGTGTGCAGGTGTCTCTTGGAGAGCCCTGCTCAGTTCTTTGGGATCTATCTCCAACGTGGGATTGCGGGCTCATGGAGTAATTTTGTTTGCAGTGTTTTGCAGTCCTGTGGTCCTGTTCTTCCCAGCGCTCACCCCATTTCATTTACACCAATGCGACAGAAGGGTGTGAGTTCTTAGCTCATTGTGGGTCTGATTGGTATTTTTTCATGCTTAGTGATGATGAGTATTTTTTCATGTGTTTGTATGTCATCAAACAAATGGTTTGAAGTTTGTTTGGTTTTACTTTCATTAAAGAAGGAAATAAAAACTGCTGTCACAGCCAATTCTGTAAAGTACCTAAGAATACATCTAACAAGGATGTGTTAGGACTTTACAGAGGAAGTTTAAAAAATTGCTAAAAGACTTAAAATGCATGAAAGTCATATTTTGAGAGGCTTAGTACATATTTGGAAGAATCACCTGCATTGATATATTCAATATGATTTTGAAATAGATTCCATGTAATTCCAACCAAAAGTTCTGCATCATTTTCATGTATTTTTTACACAGGTTAATTCCAGAATATTCCAGAATATTCACAAATCCATTAAAAGAATCGGGAGGCTACTTTTTTCTTTTATACCTTGATGCAAGCTAAATGGCTCAGAAATAGCTATTTCTGAAAAAACACCCTACAAAGCCCGTTGGAGCAAGGAACTTTAACTATACTCTAAATTTCTTCCTTGGTTATTTTCTGTTTTACTTTATATTTTCCTAGAAAATCATTCATTTTGACATTTTAAAATTTATTCACTGTGCATACTTTCATAATTTGAAAATAATCTCCGCATCCATGGGTCTGGGCTTCCTCATTTGTTATGCTGCCTTTGTTTTTTTTTTTTGTTTTCTTTTTGTTTTTTACTTTCTTCTTGATTCGTCTTGCCAGAAAATGATTTTCTCTACAGCTCTTTCTATATACGCAGCTTTTCAGTTTTTAAATTGTGTTCACTTTTAAGAGTTTCTATTTCATTAATTTCAGCTACTTATTCATTTCTCTCTGGTTTTCATTTTGCTCTTTTTCAATTTCTTGCATTGTGAGCTGAGTTCATTAATTTCTAGTCCTGCTCACTTTCTAGTAAGAGCAATTAAAGCTGTGAATTATCCTTCGAGAACAGGAATAGCTGCATCCCGTCAGTGAAGGCAGTTTTGTCATTGTCTTATTTTCTAAATCTTGTCCAGAAGCAGGTTGGTTTCCTAAGCTCACCAAATATTAAGCACAGTTTTCCATTTCCAGCAATACGTTTGTCTCAGTCTCTGTGTATTTAACTTCTAACTCTAGTACCCTGAAAATGTGTAGAACTGCATTTACGTGACAGGGCTCAGGGGACAGGAGATAGGGATAATTTGAGGGAGAGGAACAGTTTTGTGGGAGGCTGTGGTGTTAGAACATTGTGTGCATGAAACCCTATCATGAATAGGATTTTAAACACAGTGCTTAAAATAAAAATAGTTAAAACACAAGCATGTCAAAAGAAATACAGGTGTAGTCTCTCCACTGGAGAATCATGGGGGTCTTCTTTCTGGCCTCCTGATTATTTAACAAAATGTTTCACAAGCAGTTGAAAGTCACATGCTTTTGTCCTTGAGACAAAAGCACAGATTATAGTAACCCAAAAGACAATTTATAAAGAGTATCAATCTTATAGCTCCCATTTTAGTTGCTGCCAATTGGAGGAGTAAAACCCTAAGGGTGGACTGCTGGAATTTCCTACTAGGGGTACAGTGAAGCTCATTGGACTCCCCCTTTTTCCCTGGCACACACCTTTCTCCTCCAGTGCAGAGTCTAACCCCACTGGCCTGTCCACTTGGGAGCCAAAATTGCCTGACAGTCATTGTTGATGTAAGAGCTCGAAGAATCTGCAAATCTCATGATGATTTTTCATTTTTCTAGCTAGTCTAACATTGTTTTTCATATGAATTTTTTTTTGCTTTTTGGGTCACACCCGGCAATGCACAGGGGTTATTCCTGGTTCTGCATTCCTGGCGGTGCTCAGGGGACCATATGGGATGCTGGGAATCGAACTCAGGTCGGCCGCATGCAAGGCAAACGCCTTACCGGCTGTGCTATTGCTCCAGCCCCTGTTTTTATTTTTTTAATGTAGGAGTACTGCTATTCAGTCATTGATTAAGCTCATATGGATTTTTAAATCAATATAATCAATATGTTGAGTTCTAACACATACATTTCGATTAGAATGATCTTAAATATATTACTTAACTTCAAGGAAAACTAAGTTTCTGGATGTCATATATCCTTCAGGACTGGGTTTTTATCCTCATAGATTATCCAAGTTCCCTGATAAATTTGTTTCTTGTTTTTTTCCCAGTCATTATGAATAAGCGCACCCTTCCTCGCTTATATCTTGTAACTGGTTGTTTTCATTTTTAAAAACGTGGAGTTACCTCTACATATCTGTCGAATCTCACTGCCTTGCTGAATTCTCCCGCTGTTTACTGCATTTCTTGATTTGATTCTCCTGTGTTTTTCTGGAGCTATGAACAGATTATGTTTAATAATGGTATCTGACTTCAATTTTCTTTTTCATCCCGTTATTGTTTATTTTTGGGGGTCAGACCCTTCCTCTTACTGTTGTCTATAATTTGATACCAAGACTGGTCTGGCTCCTGACGTTGGTGGGGTTATTGTCAGTGTTCCTCATGAGGCAAGATGTTGACTTTGGGGCTGAGATAGATGAGCTCTGCATATTAAGGGAGAGCCCCCATTCCTAATTTATGAGCTATTTATGTCAAGAATGAATGTTGAATTTTCCAAATGTCTTTTGGGTATCTATGGAGAAGATAATATTTCTCTTGTGGTATATTACTACAATGAGCTGTGTTGGTATACATCCGAATAATGAACAATTTGTAGATTTCATGGTGTATTTTTCTTCTAATGGCTGTTATATGCCATTTATTGGAGTTTTATTTGGGATTGGTTGCATCATTTTTCATAAATGTATGTGATTGTCTTTATTGTAAAACCTTTTTTAACTCAGATATCTATTTTACTTACTTGATTAAAATAATTTTAAAAAATGTCCTCCATTCTAAAGCTCTGAAATGAGTCTAAATCATATTGGAATTATCTGCTCATTAGCGGGTTGAAAGAATTTCCCTGAGACCAGCAGAACCTGATATCTTGGGGAAGATAATTCTTTAGCTACTTCAACAGTTTTTATGTAGAAACGGTTCAGCTTTTCTTTATCTTCCTAATTCATGTTGCATCATCTGTACTTTGGGGCTAACCCATCAAATTCATCTAGGGTGTTAAAAGACTTTTGGTTTTTGTTTAGAGTTGACTAAAGCAGCTTCTCAATTCTTTACTTTCTGCAGTTATTTTTCCTTTTTCATTTTTTATTTTGCATGTTTAGGCTTTCTTGTCCTTTTTCTTAATTAGGTTATCTTGTGATTTATCTATTTTATGGGCTTTCTCATGTAATTAGCTCTATTTTTCTGCTTATTAACACATAATTTCTTTTCTTATCTTTTAAAAATTCTTGCTTCTGGTCTCCTTTGGTTTATTTTGTTTTTCTTTTTATAACATCTCGAGCAGATGTTTAATTTTCTTCTTTATTGATATCAAGATTTAAAGCTTCTCCTCTGTGTATGGCTTTATTTCCCACAGATTCTGATATGCAGAAGTTTACTGTCTTTATAGATATAAATAAAGTTAACTATATTTACTTTCTAGTTTTCTGCATGCTCTGCTTATATTTTCTCCGTTGTTAGTCAATGGAGTCTCAGATTTGTCTAGGTGTTAGAGAATTACTGATTCCACGCCCCCACCCCTCATAATTTTATCTTGAATTTCTAGTTTTACTACCTGGGGTTAAGATTTCTCCCAAGATTTTTTTTCCCTCTCAAATACAACAGACCGCCCCCTCTCATATTTCGGTGACTGCATGAATTCTCAAAATAAAAACTACATTTCCCAACTCGGTAGCCACTGTAGTCAAGTGATCGTGCTCCAGCCAACGATTTAGGGGCCCTGTGCGTGTAGCCCTATGGGTGTGGTTCCAAGTGGGGTGCGTGCCTTGCTTTTATTATTTTTCTATTCTGCTGCTTGTAACAAGGGTCCTTGCAGACAAAATCAATATCCTCAAAATGGCAGATAGTAGGAGTTTATGCTCCCAACAACTCCAATGCTCACACCCCATTGTGGAACAGGGACTCCAAGCACATCTTGAATCACCGACTTCTCTCCTTTGACACAAACGGAAACCCACTGCTATTTAGGCCTTTCCATTCTTTAAATAATATGGTTGGCAATTTAATTTTTTCTGCCAGAATTCTTAAAGAATTCCTCCCATCTAAATTCTTGAAATTTAAAAATTTCACCTGACTAAAGGCCTCCTTTTGTTAACTTTACCTGAGTTTCAATCAGAAGTTATTTTATTTTTCCTTTGACAATTGCATGTTTTATTTATAATCTTTCTTAAAGGGATCTTTTCATTTTCATTTTTTAATTTTTTTTATTGAATCACCATGGACTGGAGCGATAGCACAGCGGGTAGGGCATTTGCCTTGCAAGCGGCTAACCGGGCCAACCCGAGTTGATTCTCTGCCCCTCTCGAAGAGCCCGGCAAGCTACCAAAAGAGTATCTTGCCCACAGGGCAGAGCCTGGCAAGCTACCCGTGATGTATTCGATATGCCAAACACAGTAACAAGTCTCACAATGTTACTGGGCCCACTCAAGCAAATCAATGAATAATGGGAGGACAGTGACAGTGACAGTGATTGAATCACCATGAGATACAAACTTAAGTTTTAGTCATACAATGACAAAGATCTTTTTATTAAGCAAGTTATCCCTTTATTCCTTTCTTTTGAATTTCAGGGGGGAGGGTTGGGATTCCTTTTAAAATATATAATCTGTTTTCTGCAATCATCAGTCTACTATTTCCTACCTATATTGTTTTTTAGGGGTGCTTTTTTTTTAATGTTTGTGGTGCGGGAAGCTGACCCTAAGGTCTCACGCATGCAAGGGGACACTCTCGTTCGTGGCCTTGTAGAATCTAGCCACTTGTTTCCAAGCACTTTTCAAATGGTCTTTGCTAGTCTCAGAAGAACACATTTCTTCTAGCTATACAGTGACACTATGAATCTCCCGTGACAAATTAACTGAAGCTTCTGGAAAATTTTCTCCTTATTCTGGCCGGAAGTCTGTCTGAAATAGGAGTGTGTGCCTGAATTGCTTTACTGTGACTCTGTTTCCATAAAGGGATCCTCCCTCTGCCCTCCCAACCCCAAGTCCTGCTCTAGAAACATGTGAGGGGCACATTTGTGCCAACTGATGCTTTCCTCCACTCTTTCCTTCCCTCTGGCTTTCCTTCTCTGAAGGAAGTGGCAAGGCTGAGGTACTGACATACATATTTCATGAGAGCACCATGCTTAGCTGGTGAGCCTCATCTCTGAAGCTCCTGTTATGGGGTGATCCTATCTCTCCTTCTGGCGTGGCTGACCCTTACGAGGCCAGAGGCTTTGGGGACACAATTTCTTAGGTACTGTCAGAAGTTACCTCCATTACCTGCTCCAGCCAACCCCCCCCCCATCTCCTACTGCACTTTCTGCACTTTAAGGGAACCCTAGAATTCTTCCTCTCTTTTATTTTTAAGGGGATAGGAAGCCCAGGAGCCTCTTGACAGTTCTTGGGGGATCAAATCGAGGTTAACCACATACAAGGCTCACACCTCTGTGACCTCTGATTCTGAAATTCTGATGAGCACCCTGAGTGCCACCTAGCCTTAGCCTGAAACTTCAAGCAGGTCTGAGGGACCAGAGTGTGAACACGAGCCCCACTCTCACTATGTGATTTTAAGCAAGGATGAATTTGCTAGTGTTAGTGTGAGGAAAAGCTTAACACTGCAGCCCCGGGCTTGCTGAGGGTTTGCTCTGAAGAGAGGGCTCCAGTGACGCCCAGTGACCCCTCCCCATAGAGTCTTCCTCCTCACATGGTGTCTCACTCTCTTCACATGGTGTCTAACCCTTCTCCACACAGGGTTTCCCCTCACACAGTGTCCCCTCACACAGTAATCTCGCCTCACAGTGACACCTTCACACGGTGTCCCTTCATACAATGACCCCCCCTCACAGTGACCCCCCCACACAGTATCCCTTCACATAGTGACCTCTCCTCGTAGTGATCCCTTCACACAGTGTCTCCTCCACACTGATCCTCCCTCACAGCAACCCCTCTCACATGGTGTCCCCTCACACAGTCACCACACCTCACAGTGACTCCCCTCACACAGTGACTCTCCTCATAGTGACCCCCTCACATGGCGTCCCCTCACACAGTGACTACCCTCACAGTGACCCTCTCACATGGTATCCCCTCATAGAATGATCCCTCTCACAGTGACCTCCCCGACAGTGTCTCACACAATGACCTCTCCTCATAGTGACCCCTTCACATGGTGTCTCCTCCACACTAACCCACCTCACAACGACCCCCCTCACATAGTATCCCCTCACACAGTGACCCCCTCACAGTAACTCCCCTCACATGGTGTCCCCTCATTCAGTGACTTCCCTCACATGGTGTCCCCTCAGTGACCCCCTCACATGGTGTCCCCTCATTCAGTGACTCCCCTCACATGGTGTCCCCTCATTCAGTGACTCCCCTCACATGGTGTCCCCTCATACGGTGACCCCTCAGAGTAACCCCCCTCACATGGCGTCCCCTCATTCAGTGACTCCCCTCACATGGTGTCCCCCCACACAGTGGCCCCCCTCACAGTGACTCCCCTCACATGGTATCCCCTCATTCAATGACTCTCCTCACATGGTGACCAAAGGGTCACACAATGCCCCACCCCACAGGTTTGTCCCACCATCTGCACCATCAGTACTGGCCAAAACACTCCCATTTTCAAGGGACCCCTTGCCACTCCCCTCTGTTTCTAGTGGCCCCCATGCTCTGGCACCCCGAGTTTTGCAGCTGTGGTGTACAATCCAAGGAGCAGGAGGCAGAGAGGAAGGGCAAAGCATGCCCAGCTGAATGTCCCTACCCTGATTGGCTCACTCCCCCCGTACCCCTGAGACCACACCTCCTGCCGCTGCCCACAGCCCCCCACAGTTCAGGGGTCGGAGTCCCACTGGGCAGTCCAGTTTGGGCAGCAGGGCCAGCCCTGCTCCCTGCATCCCCCAGGCCACCTTTGCACGGAGGTGACAGCAAAGATACGACATGGCACTTCTATGGGGAGGCAATTCTGGGAAGGGGTCGAGGGGAAGAAAGAAACAGGACAAAGCCCAGCAGAGCAGAGAAACTCCCCAAAAAGGAGGGCAAAAACAGCCAAGCCCAGGAAGCACCCCCCGCAGTTTCCCCAAGACTGTGTCCTGCAGGGAGGTAGTTGGGCTGAACTCCCAAGGTTCAGAGAGGTGCAGTCATTTATCTCAGGTCACATAGCCAGTGTGGGGCTCTCATTATGCATGTGACCTAGGGGTCCCCTTCTCCTCCTGATCCTGCGTGCACATTTGCTCCCCAATCTGAGGACACCGGCATAGGTTCCCAGGTCCCCGGAAGGTCCTCCAGGCCTTGGCCAACCCCTCCTGCTCCCTCCTGGCAAGCTGGGGTTGGGGGTGCTGCTGGGACATCCCCCCTCCTCCAGCCACAGCTGCCAGGGCCAGCACTCCCTGGGGTGGGGGTCGGCTTCTGATCACACTTGACTTGGCTTTTCATTATTGGGACGTGATTGTTGATTTACACATCAATATTTATCCAGAAAATTGCTCATTAATGCGCTGGAAAATGCCAGGCAGTATCAAATATTTGCTTCTATTTGCTGTGCCAAAATATTTTTATTTTTTGGTGAAGAGCAGAATCGAAGAGAATATTCTGGAGTGTTTGCACATGGATATGTAAAGTTTAAGCTGAATATTAAAGAGGCAGGAGGCCTGGGCTTTGAGGGGAGGGCTCTTGCGGGGGGGGGCGGTACAGATGAAAGGAAGCTCAGAGGGAGCCCAGGAGCAAAGCACCCCAACAACCTCTCCTCAGAGCACACAACTCTTGACACAGCTCAGTCTCTGAGCTGCCACCCCGCCAACATCCTCAGCATCTCTATTGCCATCTCCTCTTGCATCATTTTACTTGTAATTTTTTACTTACTGAAAAAAAAAGTATTAAAACAAAAGAAGAAAAATATCTCCCTGAACATCCCCCCCTGTTCCCTTCATGCTACTTTACCCCGTGAAGGAGAGCAATGTACTGGACATCCTCCTTCACGAGCTCCAGTCCATGCTCAGGGAGCAAGTATCACTGTATCACTATCATCCTGTTGTTCAACGATGGCCTCGAGCAGGCACGAGTAACGTCTCTTTCATCCTAACCCTGAGATTTTAGAAAGTGCCACATTCGAGGCTCTTTCAGGGTCAGGAAAATGAGACCCATAATTGTTACTGGTTTTTGGCATATTGAATATGCTACAGGGAGTTTGCCAGACTCTGCTGTGTGGGCAGGATACTTTTGGTAGCCTGCCAGGTTCTCCAGAGTAAGAACTAGATAATAAGATGTCCTGAGCTGGGTTTTATAGTCTCTGGGTCTTGGCCGTTGATGGGATTACACGGCGCCAGGGGCAGTTGGTGGGTGTAACACCTACATACTGGAAGATGGGGGATCTGGTGGAGGAGCCCCACTCCCAATCCAAGCAGGCTTGGAGATCTACGCCCCAGGTCCTGCACATCTGGGTTCCTCTGCCGGTTCCTTCATGCGTGAGGCTCGTCCAAATGTGTGGAGAGTAGTCTTAAGCATGGCTGTGGCTGGAACCAGAGGTCTTCAGCTGCTGGGGCTCAGCTCGGGGTAGGGAGGGAAACTCAACCCACCCTCCACCAAGGGGCCCCGGTGAGGACAGCCAGGCACAGAGGCTCTTCCAGGAGCTGGGTTTTATAATCTCTGGGTCTTGGCCATTGATGGGATTACACAGCGCCAGGGGCAGTTGGTGGGTGTAACGCCTACATACTGGAAGATGGGGGATCTGGTGGAGGAGGCCCAGCCCCGGCAGCTGAAGATCTCTGGTTCCAGCCACTGCCATGCTTAAGACCACTCTCCACACGTTCAGACGATCCTCACGCATGAAGGAACTGGCAGAGAAACCCAAGTGTGTGGGACCCGGGGCTTAGATGTCCAAGCCTGCTCGGATTGGGACTGGGCCTCCTCCATCCAGATCCCCCATCTTCCAGTATGTAGGCGTTACACCCACCAACTCCCTCCAGCGCTATGTAACCCCATCAACGGCCAAGACCCAGAGACTATAAAACCCAGCTCCCGGAAGAGAACAGCACAGTCTCCTGCCTCCACACCTGGCTGTAGTCACCAGGGCCCCTTGGAGGAGGGAGGGTTGAGTTTCTTTCCCCACCCCGAGCAGAGCCCGGGCAGCTGAAGAACTCCGGTTCCAGCCACAGCTGTGCTTAAGACCAGGGAGCAAGAAAACCAAAAAATGTCAGTGGGTGCCTCCAGGAAAATAAGCCTGGGGTGCAGTCATTGGAGGGTTAGGTGGGTGGGTCTTGGCTGGGGTGCAGGGAAAAAGATGATGCTACAGCTGTAGACAGAGGAAGCCAACCCATAAAGGTATGGAGGCAGTACATGTCAGTGGCATGAACAGAGGTACAAAGGCCCTGAGGTAGAGAGGATGGGAGGGATCATCCCTCTTGAGTGTACAGGAAGTAGCTGGGACTTGATTCGACTCTCATGGGAAGTCATGCGGGGTCTGGAGAGGAAGGAGAGGCTCTGACCACATTGAAGAGCTCCCTCTGCTCTGCGTGTGGGATGAGGAGAGGGTCAGAGCGTCAAGATGTCTTTGCCTCTGGGATATATTCCCAGAAGTGGTATTGCTGGGTCAAATGGGAGCTCAATTTATAGTTTTTTTGAGAAACATTCATATTATTTTCCAAAAAGACTGGACCAGTCAGCATTCTCACCAGCAGTGAAGGAAAGTCCCTTTCTTCCCACATCCACACCAGCATTGGTTGCTTTTGTTCTTTTGGATGTATGCCAGTCTCTGAGGTGTGAGATGATATCTCGTTGTTTTGATCTGTATCTCCCTGATGATTAGTGATGAAGAGCAGTGATGAAGAGCAAAAACGTACGGTACAAATGACATCTGCACTTGTATGTTCATTACAGCACTACTTAAAATAGCCAGAATCTGGAAAAATCCCGAGTTCCCAAGAACAGATGACTCGTTAAAGAAACTTTGGTATATCTATACAATGAAATATTATGCAGCTGTTGAAAAGATGAAATCATGAAATTTGCATATTAGTGGATCAACATGGAGAGTATCAAACTAAGTGAAATGAGTTAGAAAGAGAGAGACAGACATAGAATGACTGTGCACATTTGTGGAATATAGAGTAACATACAATGAGAGTAACACTTAAGGATACTAGAGATAAGGGTCAGGAGGATCACTCCATGGCTTGGAAGGAGATCTCATGTGCTGGGGGAAAAGGCAAAAGGGAATGAGAAGGGAACACTAAGTAAATGATGATTGGAGGGATCGCTTGGGATGGGACATGTGTGCTGGATGTAGACTATGGACCAAACATGATGGCCACTTAGTACATGTAATGCAAACAATAACACCCCAATTGAGAGAGAAAGAGGGAATGTGCCTGCCACAGAAGCAGGGGGTAGGAAGGGGAAAGGTTGGGGGAGGGATACTGGAAACACTGGTGATGGAGAATGGGCACTGGTGGAGGGATGGGTACGCGAACATTGTTTGACTGAACTGCAATCACAAAAGTTTGTAAGTCAGTAACTGTATCTCATGGTGATTCATTAAAATAAAAAAATTGAAAAGCCTTCTTTGCTTGCCCTCATCTGCCTGGACCTTCCCTTTCCTCTTCTGAAAAACAAAAAGCACCTGTATGGCTGGGATCATCTGCAGCACTCCTCACACATGCATGCCAAACCCTGCCCCATCCCCTTCCCTAAATGCGCTCCTCGGATCAGCAGTGAAGACTGTGTCTTTAGGAGCGCTGAGCTTTGCCTGGAGATGCTGGCTAAGTGCCGAAGCCTGCGGGCTGGAGATTATTAACAACAAAGGGCGACCACCTTGAGGGAGCCAGAGATTCCTGCTGCTGGGGCCTTGTCCCTTTCTTTCTTTGTCAGGAGGAAGTGGCAAGGGTGTGGGTTTGGAAGAGAGAGGTGGGCAATTCAATCCTTCTTCCAGGCCCCCTACTCAGGGTATGAGACTGGCGGGATGAAATCACCTACACCTGCCTGGGGTGCAGTCAGGAACAGCACTTCCGACTGGAGGGTCAGGTGGGTCTTGGCTGGGTTGCAATGAAGAAGATGATGCTACAGCTTCAGACAGAGGAAGCCAACCCATAAAGGTATAGAAATAGAATTGCCAGTGGCATGAACAGAGCTGCAAATGCCCTGAGGCAGAGAGAATGGGGGTGGAGGCCTCCCCTTCAGTGTACACATTTCTTAGAACACAGTCCCATCATTGAGCCACACAGGAACGAAGTCGCGTGTGAAATAGCACAGAGCCACCATCAGGAGCTTCCCCTACACCTGCAAAACAAATCAGACTCAAGGTACAGAAGACTCAAGGTACAGAAGCCCAGCACAAGGCTGCTGAGACAGTATAGGGAGCAAGGCGCAGGCTTCTCATGAGGCCAACTCCAGCTCTCTCCCCAGGCACCACCAAGAGCAACGCTAAGCAGAGCCGGAAATACCCGCTGAGTACCACTAGGTGTGGGCTGGAGGAATAGCAAAGCGGGTAGGGCGTTTGCCTTGCAAGCAGCCAACATGGCCGACCCGAGTTCGATTCCTCCGCCCCTCTCGGAGAGTCCAGCAAGCTACTGAGAGTATCTCGCCCTCACCGCAAAGCTTGGCAAGCTCCCCTGTGACTATTCGATATGCCAAACACAGTAACAATTGTCACAATGGAGATGTTACTGGGCCCGCTCGAGCAAATTGATGAACAACGGGAGGACAGTGACAGTGACCAGTGCTCCCTTCCCTGCCCCCCAAAATAAACTGGCACAAAAGAGTACAGGTCATAGACTGTGTGGTTCCATTTCTGAAGTTTCAAACAGGCAACACAAACCAAGTTTGTGGGAAGATGAGTGTGAGGGACTGGCAAGAAAGACACTTCCAGAAGCTGCAGAGAGTTTGCGTCTTAAGGGTGGTGAGACGGATTTCCCTGGAGATGTTTGCTTAGGATTGAGCCGTTTTCTGCAAATTTTCTGCAATGACTTTTTCTTTTTCATTCTGAGTGACAAAACACTTGACCCCAGTGCCAGGAACGCGTAAGTGAATTAAAGCAGGAAGTCAAAGAAGTTGAAGAATTAGAACATTTATCAGCAACTCCTCAAAAGAACTCATACCCTGAAGATTAGATTGTCATAGGTGGCTTTCTAATTGTTAATATTACAAATAGAGAAAAAAGGAAGATAAAGGGAACAAGTTTTAATATGTATTTAAGTTTTGTAATATTAATCATCTACAATCATTTATAAGCATTTTACTTTTGATTTTTTATTTTCTAAAAAAGTATTAAAACAAAAAGAAAAAAATATCCCCCTGAGCAGGTTATTACCCTCATGGTTCTTGTCCTAGGAAAGTATTTTATTTACTCATCAGGTATACATATAATTTTTATTGTGCATGCATATTTTCAATTTTATGTAAATTATTATATTGTTTCTAAAATTAGTATTCTAATGATCTAATAAATTTCCAATCCTTTCTCTGCTAGAATTTTCAGCATTTGGTCCTTTTTTGAATTTATTTTTTTATGCAACTAGAGTTGTTTTCCTATGAAATATAAGGTGTATCTAAATTACAAATTATATTTTCAAGTTGCTAATCAGTCTTTTCAAGAGCATGGACTAAATAATTCATTAGCCACTCATTGTTTTGTGGTGACTTCTTGATCAGGTTTAATTTCTACATGTGATCTCATGTAGGTCTATGCATTCTATTCTAATTTATTAAAATCTTTTTTTTCCATCAATATTCTCCTGTTCTAATTATTATACTTTATATGTTTTCATCTTCAGGAAGGCTATGTGTCAATGCTTCTCCTTTGGGGAAACATTCTTGATATTCTGACCCGTGTAGTTTCTCCCAAGAGGACTTGAGAATCCTTTCACGGGAATGTTTGCTATTGCATTAAATCTGCAAATTAACACAGAGGCAGTCTGACGTTTTTACAATATTCGGGCTTCCCATGCAGAAATGCAGTATGCTTCTTCATTTATTCTGGTCTTCTTTTATCTCACCAATAAAATTTTGTAGTTGTCTTTATATAGGTCACACACATTTCTCATTAAGTTTATTCCTAAGTATTTTCCTATTGCTTTTTTGAAAATGGTGTCTTTTGTGTGTGATTTTTTTCATTACAGTTTCTGGCAGACTCAGACTGGAATACAGCAGAGCATTGATTAGAGTGACAAGGTCTTCGCCCCGGCCACGTTACTGAATGATTATGTGTTTATACACATTTGAGTTGCTTTGAATTTGGGGTCCCAAACTACTGACAGTCAATATGGTTTGTCAGAGTGTCATTTGATGGGTGGTCCAAGAATGGCATTTGATAGACTGAGGGAGGAGGCTGGGATACAGTCTCTCCTAATGAGACTGAAACCTGGTTGAACCCCATCCCTTTGTTTGTGTTTTGTTTTAGAGCCATACCAGCAGGGCTCTGGGCTTACTCATGAATCCGTGCTCAGGGATCACTCCTGCCAGTGCTTGGAGAACCATGTGGACAGTCATCAAAATCCTGGTCAGGTGCTTGAAAAGCAAGCACCTTACTTACTGTTCTATCTCTCCGGCCCTGAACTCATGTACTAATTAGAGGCCCAATCTCTCTCTCTCGCTCTCTCGCTCTCTCTCTCTCTCTCTCTTTCTTTCTCTCTCTCTCATTATCTCTCTCTCATTATCCATTGCCTCTGTCTAAAGTGTTCTGCCCAGGATCTTGAAATCCCTGGCTGAGGTTATTATTATTATTATTATTTTGCTTTTTGGGTCACACCTAGTGATACACAGGGGTTCCTCCTGTCTCATGCACTTAGGAATTACTCCTGGAGGTACTTGGGGACCATATGAGATGCTGGGAATCGAGCCCAGGTCACCTGCGTGCAAGGCAAACTCCCTACCCTCTGTGCTATTACTCCAGCTCCCCCTTTAACTTTAGTGGGCCCCCCCCCTCCCTGGACCCACAGAATTCCACCATATGAATCACAGCCAAATTTATCAAGGATCCAGGACACCAGTCCCTTGTCAAGCTTTTATTTTATATTCTCATTTTTTCATCCCTGATGGGAAGCTGAGATGAACCAGAGACGTTAGGGACTATCAGCGATTACCCTGTTAGTAAGTGACAGGTCTGGGATCAAGCCTGTGCCCCTTTCACTCTGCCATGTTGCTTACCTCTGTGTTGCTGGCACTACTGCCAGCAGTGTTGCTCAGAGAGAACTCTTGCCCCTCACCACCAGGTGGGTCCCAGAGCATTGATGCCAGGCCAGGCTAGAATTCAAGCTCACCATGCCAGCCTGGGCAATGAAATGTGAACTCAGGAGCCTGACCAGCTCTGTCACCTCAAGTGGATCCACTAATTGGGCCATGGACCTGGTCCCCAAGCCTTGAGTCATGAACTTTCGTGACCCACCTTAGTAACATTCCCTTTTAAAGAATGTGGTCATTGCAGGCCCTATGTCCAGCCTCTTTTGAGCAAATTCTGGCCTTGAATTGTTAGCATATAGACAGTCAATCTTAGGAATAGGAGCAGTCAATATTTATTTAGCTCTTGCCCTGAACCAGAAACTGTAGTTACTGCCTTACCTGTACAATCTCATTCAGCTTCACTGCAGCAGAGTTATACACTCTGGTGCCCATTTTACAGATGTGCCAACCGAGGTACAGGGCGATAAAGTGAATTTGTTCCTTTGGCTTCTAAGTGGCAGAGTTGGAACCTGAGATGTGCTAGCTAGCTCCAAAATCTACTCACTTTAAAAAAAGACTCTCTTCCTGTATCTGAGGCTTCCTGGATGACTCAGACAAATGGTGTTATCAAGTGGGTATTCCCCCCCAAACCTCCACAAAAGCATATATCTAGAGTAATGAGGTTGCTACAACATGGGAGATTCTTGCCCCCAGGACCCAGAGCATCTGGCAGCCTGAATCTGCCTTTAGCAGGTCCTACAAAGGTACCCCCCAAAAAAGGCTCCTTTGCCAGTAGATACCTGGGCCTTGGCTTACCCATGACCCCACTGCTCACAGACATGAGCACTAAAGGAGCGCATGACTTAGCAATAATTAGCGGCTCTTTTGTTATAGTCTGCAAATGGGGAAGAATTTCTAAGCAAAGTCCCAAAGCACAGTATGTCCAGAAAGCAGTTATCTGTCCACTTTAAAAAGTCTGTACAAAAAAAAAAATAAAAAGTCTGTACAAGGGGGCTGGAACAATAGTACAGCTGGTAGGGCGTTTGCCTTGCATATGGCTGACCTGGGTTCTATTCCCAGCATCCCATATGGTCCCCCGAGCACCACTAGGAGTAATTCCTGAGTGCAGAGCCAGGAGTAATCCCTGTGCATCACCGGATGTAATCCAAAAAGAAATAAACGTGCATAAACTGAAAAGAAAAACTGTGAATCCTGGTAGGTGTTTGCTGAATCGATGGCCCAGGACCATGAATTTGAACAGGGCATGAACTGCAGGCCAACTTACAGGGCGTCTGAGGATGGGAATCATTCTACTTTATTTATTTTTTTATTTTTTTATTTTTTTTGCTTTCTTGGGTCACACCCGGCGATGCACAGGGGTTATTCCTGGCTCATTCCTGGCTCATGCACTCAGAAATTACTCCTGGCGGTGCTCGGGGGACCATATGGGATGCTGGGAATCGAACCTGGGTCGGCTGCGTGCAAGGCAAACACCCTACCCGCTGTGCTATCACTCCAGCCCCAAATCATTCTACTTTAATATGTTTTTTCAAAAGGAAAAATCCTGGAGCTGACGAGATAGTACAGCAAATAGGGCACCCTGGCACCCCATATGGTCCCTGAGTCCTGCCAGGAGTGATCCCTGAGCACAAAGCCAGGAATAAGCCCTGAGCAACACTAGGTGTGGCCCCGAAACAAAACTAAATAAAAAAGGAAATAAAGGGATGTCTTTTCAAGCTTATGAAGTGACAAAATAAACATAATAAACATGGCCAAGTAGCAAAAAAGCATGAATTACTTGTACTAGGTGTTGTCTATTTTTATTGGACTATTTGTGTAAGGGGTACAATTTTATACCTTTTTAAAACATGTTACCCTACCACACCCCCCCACCACAGTATTAATATTCCACCACTGCCCCCTCTATGCCTTTTTCTACTCCCCACCCTCTTCCATATCCTTAAGTGCATGTTGTGTGAACATTTTCTCCTATTAAGTTGTATGTTTTTTCACAAATCACGACCATCCTGTTATTCGTCGATTCCCTTGAGCAGGCCCCAGTAACGTCTCCTTCATCCTAGCCCTGAGATTTTTAAGAAAGTGCTAAATTCAAGGTTCTTTAGGAGAATGAGACCCATCATTGTTACTGGTATTTGGCATATTGGGTACGCCACGGGGAGTTTGCCGTGTGGGCAAGTTACATTCGGTAGCCTGCCAGTTTGTCCAAAGTAGGAATGAGATAATAAGATGTCATAATAAGATGTATGTTTTTTAAATCTTAATAATAGTTGCTTTTCCTGAGCAAAAGCCTTTTAAAGTGATATAATTCCATTCAATTTTGCTTTGGTTTCCCTTCTCATTGGAGTCAAATTTTCCAAGATATCTCTAAGACCAACAACATGGAGTACTTTGTCTATCTCTTATTCCATATTTTCTGTGATTTCAGGTCAACACCAAGTTGTTGTTCCATTTAGAGTGAACGTTATGCTTGGTGTGAGATAGTGTTGAAACCAAGTTTGCTTAATCAAGCCCCCTGAGGCCGGAGTCTTGTGGTGGGAGAACAAAGAAGTTTATTCCCACCAGTGAGTCAGACCATGAACTAAGGTTAGACAAGGCACCCTAAGCCCTCAACCCCAATCAGGGTTTCAGGAGCACTTGTATAGAGAATTTGTGCAGGCATGTGGGTTTTTGTATCCATCACACAATGGGCAGTACAGCAAGGATGTTGGAGTTACATGATGTCATGAGACAGAGTTGGGAAAGAGTGTTTTGCAGCAACACATCAATCATATGACAAGAAATGGGGCTGGAGAGATGGTACAGCTGGTAGGTATTTGCACGTGGCTGACCCAGGTTCAATCCCTGGTACCCTATATGGTTCCTGAGTCTCACCAGGAGTGATCCTTAAAGCATAGAGCCAAAAGTAAGCCCTGGGCACCACCACATGTGAAAGAAATAAAGAAAGAAAGAAAGAAAGAAAGAAAGAAAGAAAGAAAGAAAGAAAGAAAGAAAGAGAGAAAGAGAGAAAGAGAGAGAGAAAGAGAGAGAGAGAAAGAAAGAAAGAAAGAAAGAAAGAAAGAAAGAAAGAAAGAAAGAAAGAAAGAAAGAAAGCAGGTAAGGGCTTTACAGCAAATGTAGGGAGATAGCTGTTACCAGGGGTTTTTGTGGGTTTACACAATTGCAACTAATAGCATTTCTCAAACTAAAACTTAGTTTCCACTAATAGCAAGTTCACAAGTTAAAAAAAATACATAGCACATAAAAAGCAATTTAACTAATCAAAAGTCTCATAAATCACACATCACAGTAACTATCCAGATTCCCAATGACATTTATTGGAAAGACTTCTCACTCTCACTTTACACTCTTGACATCTTAATCTTAAATCAACTGCATATATACATGTAGATATAAGGAACCAATTCTGGAATTTCAGTTCTGTTCCACCTTATGTGTAAGTGTAGTGTGTGTGTGTGTGTGAGTGTAGTGTGTGTGTTTGTGTGAGTGTAGTGTGTGTGTGTGAGAGAGAGAGCATGCATCAATTCCATACTGCTTTGATTATTATAGCTTTATAGCATCTTTTAATGTCAAGAAGCATGATCTCTCCTTTCTTTTGTCTCAGGATTGCTTTGACTATTTGAAGTCTTTTGTGATCCCATATGTATTTCAGTATCATTTGTTCTGTTTTTTTGGAAGACATAATTGGGATTTTGATAGGCATTGCATTGAATCAAATTATTTGGATAAAACAATCTTTTGAAATGTAACACTTCCCAATCTACAAACATGCATTATATTTCCGTGTTTGATCTTCTCATTATTTTCATACTGACATTTTTTATCCACCTTCTTTGTTGGATTTATACCTACATATTTAATTTTTTATTGTCAATGGTATTTTAAATTATTTAAATATCTTAAAATTTTTCTTTCTCCTCTAGGCTTTTACTTACACATATAAACACAACCAAATTTTGCATATTGATTCTGTGGTTAGTGAATTTATGTATTTATTTGTTGTTTCTAATAGTGTTTTAGTGGAAATTTTAGAGTTTTCTACATATACTACCTTGTCATCTATTCTATTTTTCCAATTTGGATTTTATTTATTTCCTTTTATGCTAATTGAGCTAGCTATGACTGTCAGTACTGCACTGAGTAATAGTGGTGTGACTGACATTCTTATTTTATTCCTCATCTTAGAGAAAAATCTTTCAGTTTATCACCATTCTGTATGATGTTAATTAAAGGTGTATTTATCCTATATGGGCATATATGGTGGGCTTTATTATGTTGAGGCATGTTACTTCTTTTCTTTCGGGGATTTTATTTATTTATTTTTACTTTATTTAAGCACTGTGGTTTACAAAGTTCATAATTCAGTTGTTACAGGCATTCAGTGTTCCAACACCAATCCCACCACTAGTATGACCTTCTCTCTACCATGGCCCCATTTTCCCAACCACCCTTTATGCCTGCCCCCCTTAGCAGACACAAAATAATTTATTTTATATTGCTTGTTACAACCAAGTGGCTAATGGAATTATAAAAAATTACAGTAAATGAATATTTGTAAAAATTGTTATATCTCATGAAGGAGTCATGAAGTCCTTACCTAAGAGTTTAGTAGACTGTTTGTTGCTAGTTGGACCTTCTGTTTATTATTTTTGTTTACTGAGCTTAGCTGGCTTCTACATTACTTCCCTGCAGAATGTGGAGTGCTCCTACTGAGATGCCAGTATGTGAACTTTGAAATGAGGCCACGCATTACAGAAACTCTAGGATCTGTAGAACTAAGCCAATGAGTAGGCATGATGGCTGCTGTAGCCTGTAGGTGTGGCTGCTGGAGCTTCCAGAAGTACAAGGGGTGGGGAAAGACCCCTGAGTTCTTAGCCTGAAAACCAGTGTGCCTGAAATTTTTGTCAGTGTCGTTTCGTCAATGCAGAGCTTAATCAAGAAGCAGTGAAGTTGGGCCATTGATATGACAGCAGATGTGGGGTATGGGTGGTATTGCTAGAACTCAGTCTGCCCCCTCCCAAGGGTGCCCCAGATTTTTCAGCTGGGAGACAGGTATATCCATAAAGTCCCTTGGATTGCATCTTTTTTTTCTGAAGTGTTACTTCTATTCCCATTTTTTGAGAGTTTTTATCATAAATAAATGTTGATGTTTAAATATTTCTCTGTGACTCAGAAACAAATCTCAAAACCCAGTGACTTTTGGCAGAAATGCTTCTGGACCCTGAAGTAGGTTACTGTCGCCAGGCCATCCCAGGGAAGAAAGGGTGCTGTCCCTCCACCTGCTCCCCCTTGGTGGCTTGGTAGCCGCCATCCGCCAGAGGCATGGACAGTCAGGTTTGGGTCCGCAGTGATGAGACATGTAGGGCCTCATAGGATGGGGGTGGAGCCGGCCCTTTCCTCCCCACCCCAACAAGACCCTGAGTCGCTGCCCACAAATGGCCTCTCTGGCTCCTGATCAAGCCGTTTAATGGCCATGATCCCAGAGACTCAGAAACAAATCACAGAACCCAGCGGCTTTTGGCAGAAATGCATCCGGTCATTCCTGCAGTAGGTTACCAGCGCTCGGCCAACCCAGGTAGGAATAAGTTTCATGCCTTGGCCTTGATTCCCTGACCGCCATCTTCTAGAGGCCACTGGACAGTCATGTTTGGGCCCACAGTGGCAAGACACACAGGGCCTCACGGGATGGGGGTGGAGCCGGCCCTTTCCTCCCCATCCCAAAAAGACTTCGAGTCACCGCCCACAAACGGCCTCTCTGGCTCCTGATCAAGATGCTTAATGGCCATGATCCCAGAGACTCAGAAGCAAATCTTGAAACCCAGCGGCTTTTGGCAGAAATGTGTCCGGACTGCACAGTAGGTTACTGTCACTGAGCCACCCCAGGGGGGAAAGGGTGCTGTCCCTCCGCCTGTTCCCCCTTGGCGGCTCGGTGGCTGCCATCCGCCATAGCCCATTGGACAGTCAGGTTTGGGCCTGCAGTGATGAGACACGCGGGGCCTCACAGGATGGGGATGGAGCTGGCCCTTTCCTCCCCGTTCCAACGAGACCCCGAGTCATCGCCCACGTACGGCCCATCTGGCTCCTGATCAAGCTGCTTAATGGCTCGGAACCCAGCAGGTTTTTGTAGAAATCCCTCCAGACTTAATTGTTAAAATTTCGGAATTTCAAAATTGCACAGCCACTACTGCAGCCATGTGACATCATATGTTTTAATAAGCAGCAATAGAAAACAAATGATCTGCCGTTGCCTATTCAGCAGATCTGAGTGTGGGGGTAACAATCCCAAATAATAATGGTGGGTCTGGTGTCAAAATACTGAATGTAATCAAAGTAGAGAAAGAATAATGTGGAAATCATCTGCCCCACAGGTAGGGGGAGGGTGTAGGATGGGGGCATACTGGGGTTTTTGATGGTGGAGAATGGGCACTGGTGAAGGTACGGGTGTTTCATTGTATGACCGAGACTTAGACCCGAAAGCTTTGTAACTGCTCTCACGGTGATTCAATAAATAAAATTATAAAAAATTTTTTAAAAAGTAAGGTGTAGTTCATGCCCAATTCAATCAGCTAATCAGTGGCTGAATAAAATAAAAAATAAATTTAAAAAATTTAAAAAATATTTCTCTGTATCTGTTGATCTAGTCATATGATTTTTATCTTTCCTTTTGTTGATGTGGCATATTAATTGATATGCATATATTAAACTAACCTTGCATCCCTGAAATAGAGATTACTTGGTTATGATATATGGTGCATTTAATATATTGTTGAATTTAGTTCACTAAAATTTTGTTGAGGATCTTTTCATCTATGTTCATCATGGACATTAGCCTGTCACATTCTTTTTGTGTTATGTTCCTGTCTGCTTTGAGTGTCAGAACAAATGTTAACCTCATAAAATGTGTATGGGATAATTTGCTTTATGTCAATTTTTTGGAAGAGCTTGAGAAGGATAGGTAAGAGGTCATCTTTGAAGCTTCAATTGGCCTTACAAGTACAACCATCTGGCCCTGAAATTTGTTGTGGAGGAGATTTTAGATCACTATTTCAATTTCTTGCTTGTAATTCAGGTTACCTGTTCAAATTTTCTGTTTCTTCCCAGGTCAGTCTTGGAAGTTGTAAGCATCTAAGAATTAGTCCATTTCTTACCACTTCTCCAACTTAGTCGTACAAAGTTGTGGTGTGACTAACCAGGGGCCAGAGAGATAGGACAGCAAGTAGGGTGTTGGGCATGTACGTGCTAAACCCAGGTTTGATCCCCAGCACCCCATATGGTCCCTCAAGCACCATCAGGAATAGTTCTTGAGTGCAGAGTCAGGAGTAACCCCTGAGCACTGCCAGTTGTGACCCAAAAAAACAAAAGAATCATTTTTAATAGTCTTTTGTCCTTCTTGTGATCATTTTTCATTCTGTCATGTCATGGTTTGTTTATTAAGATTTACTCTCTTTTTCCTTACTGAACTTATCTAAAGTTTTGAAAATTTTGGTTCTTTTTTTTTTTTTTTGGCTTTTTGGGTCACAGCTGGCGATGCACAGGGGTTACTTCTGGCTCTGCACTTCTGCACTCAGGAATTATTCCTGGTGATGCTCAGGGGACCATATGGGATGCTGGGAACCGAACCTGGGTTGGCCACATGCAAGGCAAACACCCTACCCACTGTGCTATTGCTCCAGCCCCTCATTTCTATCTTCATTAATTCATTGGCATTTTTTTTGGAAAACCAGGATGTGGTCTATTCTAGAGACTTTTCCATGTACATCAAAGAAGATTGTGTATTAGATTTTGGAGAGATACAGCATATGTTGGGGCTAGAGCAATAGCACAACAGGTTGGGCAATTGCCTTGCACACAGTCAACCTGGGTTTGATACCTGAAATTCAATATGGTCTCCCAAGCATCTCCAGGCATGATTCCTGAGTTCAGAGATAGAAGTAAGCTCTAAGCACAGCCAGATGTGGCCAAAAATGTCTATTAAGCTGATCTGATACAACTAGTAACTTGTACAACTAACTTGTTTCTTGGTTGATTTTGTTTGTGTGGGGGTGGGCGGAGCACTGTTGAGCTGGACTCACAGTGCCCAGGGTATATTCTTAGCTCTGTGCTCAGGACTGACACCTCGCAGTGCTCAGGGAACCATATGTGGTGCCAGGAAACTGAGATTGGTATGATGTAAGACCAGTACCTGACCACTGTGCTCTCTCTCCAGCCCCATGTTGTTGATTTTTTTCCCAGTCCAGTTGTTGTGTTCATAGGTGAGAGTAGAGTGTTGAAGTCTCCTATTACTATTCTGTCACTGTCCAAGTCTCTCTTCAGGCCTATAAAAGTGGCTTTATATATTTTACATTCTTTTATATAGTTCACTGCAGGTATGTTCATGTTAAGTCGTTTTTATGGACTGATCCCTTAATCACTGTATAAAGCCCAACTCTATTAACTCTTTTAGCTTGAAGTCCATAGGTGTGGTTGACACTGCCCGTTTTTAGGCCACCATTATCTCTGTGATATTTTCCAGACTGATTTTGACCCTTCCTTCATCACTGGAGTTCAAGTGGATCTCTTACAGCTGGCAGAAGGTGGGATTTTGTTGTCTGAGTTATCCTGCCACTCTGATAAGTTCAGGCCATTGATGTTTAGTAGAATTATGAAAATGAAAGAACATTTTCCTCTCTACGTGGATTCTGGGCATGTGTTTCCCTTTTCAGTTTCTCTGTTCTCATTGCCGATTCTCCCTGATCCTCATTCTTGCATCCTTCAAAATAGCTCCTAGGAAAAAAATAGCTCCTAGATCTGGATAAGAAAGCTGACTCCCTTAGAGCTGAAACTGAGCGTTTCTCCCCATTGTGAACATAGAATTAGCAAGACCCATGATTTTATCATAGCAGAAATCGTCCATTTTCCTATCAGATCGCAGTTACTGCTGATTTCTCAGAATATCCTCTACACTTACCCAAACCTTGAAACTGTGATGGTTATTAGACCTGCCACCCACTCCTGTAGTCATGTGTTGAAAAGCAGCATGAGAACTGCCCTTTCACAAATGTTTCTATTTTGATCACATTTTCATAAGTGGTTTTTCGAGATAATTGGTGTATATGATCTCATGCATTTAAAAGCCATTGTCCTGGACAGGGTCCCATGGGGTTCCCTAGACTACCAAAGGGGTTCACGGTGGATGAAAGTTGAAGAACTCTTGCCTGGGATCCTCTGCATGGAGTTCTATTGTTACATTTTGCAGATGAGAAAAACTTTAGCTTGGAGAGGTCAGGTCACTTGTCCAACGACACCCAAATGAGACGTGATGAAGCACTAATTTCCCCTGCCCTTTCCCTGAAGCCAGTGCCTGACCTGGGCACTCCTGCTTCCCTGAACATAGATGTGATGATGGCAAAGCCTCTGTATCTGAGGGCCAAGGGCCGTGGAGTCGGATGTTTCTGTATCACTGTATCACTGTCATCCCGTTGTTCGTCAATTTACTTGAACGGGTGCCAGTAATATCTCTATTCCTCCCAGCCGAGATTTTAGCAGCCTCTCCTCACTCATCTTTCCCAATGAGTAGAGACTTTTTCAGGGTCAGGGGAATGAGACCTGTTATCGTTACGATTTTTGGCATACATATCGAATACACCACGGAAAGCTTGCCAGGCTCTGCCCGTGTGGGCAGGATACTCTCGGTACCTTCCGGGCTCTCCGAGAGGTGGATGTCTCTATCACCCTAAAATAAGTCCTTGGATGCTGACCCTGATCTCTGGTCTAGTTCATCTCTGGGTGATTGACTGCCCAGAATAAGCCCAGGCTGGGATGAGGAACCCCCCCAAGGACTCTGTTGGGGTTCGCTAATGGTAGGTGACAGCAAGGAGAGCTGGGGATGAGTCCCTGACATCTGACCCAACAGCCAGCCCCAAGAATCCAGCCTAAAGACAAGGCTGTGTGCAGGGGAGGGGAAAGGGCCAGGGAGAGAATGCAGCTGCCCACACCTTCCACAGAACCTGCAAACGTTTCACGCTGCTGGGAGGGTGTCTGTAAGTGTTTGCTGGCTACATAAATGTACAAATGAGTGAACAAGTCTTTTCAGCCAGATGAAACAAAGGCAAAATTGGCCAGGGGTGGAGATGGAAGCACCCCTTCCCTGTCAGTCATTACATGTCCAGAAGACCCTGGCCAGGCTCACCTCTCTCTTGACCCCTGCTGAAAAGCTGCTTTTCTCCCCCTCTGAAAGATTCTTAGGGACCTGCGGTGGGAAGAGGGGAACTAGAGTTGGGAGACACCCCTCAGGTTAGGGTGACAAGAAAATAATAAAAGCAATGTGTGGCTGAGCACATGAATTGCACTCAGTGTCTCAGTGCGACAGGAAGGAAGGAAGGAAGGAAGGAAGGAAGGAAGGAAGGGAGGGAGGGAGGGAGGGAGGGAGGGAGGGAGGGAGGGAAGAAGTGAAGGGAAAAGGAAGGAAGGAAGGAAGGAAGGAAGGAAGGAAGGAAGGAAGGAAGGAAGGGAGGGAGGGAGGGAGGAAGGGGGGAGGGAGGAAGGGAGGGGGATGGAGGGGAAAGGAAGGAAGGAAGGAAGAAAGGAAGGGAGGGAGGGAGGAGGGAAGGAGGAGGGAGAGAGGAAGGGAGGGGGATGGAGGGGAAAAAAGGAAGGAAGGAAGGAAGGAAGGAAGGAAGGAAGGAAGAAGGGAGGGAGGGAGGGAGGGAGGGAGGAAGGGGGAGGGAGGAAGGGAGGAAGAGGGGAGGGAAGAAGGGAGGAAGGGAGGGAGGGAGGAAGGGAGGAAGGGAGGGAGGGAGGGAGGAGGGAAGGAAGAGGGAGAGAGTAAGGGAGGGGGATGGAGGGAAAAGAAAGGAAGGAAGGAAGGAAGGAAAGGAGGGAGGGAGGGAGGGAGGGAGGGAGGGAGGGAGGGAGGGAGGGAGGGAGGGAGGGAGGAGGGAAGGAGGAGGGAGAGAGTAAGGGAGGGGGATGGAGGGAAAAGAAAGGAAGGAAGGAAGGAAGGAAGGGAGGGAGGGAGGGAGGGAGGAAGAGAGGGGAAGAAGGGAAGGGAGGGGAGGGGGAGGGAGAGAAGCCAGGCTGCTTAGGAGCTGAGTGCTTGCCCTACCTCATGAAACATTTCTTTCTAGAAAATAGTTCTCAGTGAATGAGTCCAGCCACCCGACCCAGTTATCATCACATTCATCCGTACACTCATTCCACAAGTATTTATTCAAAGCTTGCTACATTCCAGAGTGGGGAGCACAGAGGTTCCCCAGAGATACTTGACTGGGGCTGGAGAGATAGCACAGCGGGTAAGGCATCTGCCTTGCACACGGTCAACGCAGGTTTGATCCCTGGCACCCCCTATCACCCCCTAGTCAGGAGTGATCCTTGAGTGCAGAGTCAAGAGTAACCCTGAGCACAGTTGGATGGCTCCGAAACAAAAGCAAAGATACTTTGTTCTTCTGGGGTTTGGGGGACTGAGCCTGGGTGCCATGGGGTGCAGGCTATCAGAATACAAATGAACAAATGGACCAGGAACTGCGCTTCTCAGCCGGCACTGCGCTCTGAGACACCATTCATTTCCCACGGACAGTGAGAGACCGTCACCCCTGCACCCGCACCGCACGGCAGCCCTATGGCAATGGCCACAATGTGGCACAATATGGAAATCACACCTGAGGTTCTTTTTTCCCAAACTTGGCTGAGGTTAATCGCATTAAATCCATCATCTTTCATGAATGCAAACAACCCTTCTTTGCCTGGATAATCTGAGTTGAGAAAGAAGGGGGAGGGAAAAAAATGAAATCCAGGTCAGACCCCAAAAAGGAAAGACCTTGAATTGCACTGTTCTTAAAAGCACTTAAAAGGAATTGAATTAGAAGACAAAAAAAATGGCCCCTGAATCCGCTCCCCGCTGACACCGTGTTAGACAAATAGCTCAAGGAAAAGGATGTAGCTCGTCAATCAGGCGATGATCGCTTTATTTTTAAGAAGTGAGAAGCCTTTTGTTTTAAGAGGAGCAGCCCGGTAATTTGGCGGGCGCGGAGGCTGCGTCGGAGCGAAGAAGCTTTCATCGTTCCAGACAGAAACGATTGGGCTGCGGGGAGGGAGGTGAGCACTGCATAATGAGATCCCAGGCTGCCGGGCTCCCAGAGAGAGCCGCGGTCTCCGCTGATGGATGGGAATCCAGGTGGGGCCGGGGCAAGCAGGTAAGTGCGATCTCTCCTTTGTTGGTAATCAGAGGCTGGCTGGGACTCCCTCTTTCCCTCCTGGTTCCGAGGTGCCGGGCTGAAGGGCGCAGATGAAATGTGTTGCATTACACCAGCACCAATAAGTCACACTCCCTCTGTTGTGACACCCCGGATATTACTAATTGTCAATCACAAACCACAAGTCTTGTCAAGACGCTCCCTTCTCAACGGGCTGGTTCAAACCTGAAGTGATTTTTAATCAAGTGTTAATAATACAGCATCTGTCGGTGGACGCTGGGATCAGGCAATCAGAAAAAGTGAGCATATGACACGGCACATTTGAATGTTTTCATTCTCTGCCCCTCCCAAGTATCGGTGGGATTTCTGTCAGCCTTGCGAAGAGCATGGATGTTTCTTGCAGGAGAACTTCGAGGCAGGAAAAAAAGGGGGGATGGTGGCTCTCAGGGTTTCCTGGGTGAGGGTGGCCCCCCACATCCTGCCAGAGAGGGGATCCCCAGCCTCCAGGATGCCAAGGAAGCCGCCCTGGTTGGGGGGTGTCCAGAGGGAGGCCCTCGCTGTTTCAGAGATTGGAGGGCCTTGGAGCCCCCAATCCTGCAAGCAGCATCCCTGGGTATTAAAGAGATGACAAGTAGAAATGGGAAGTCCTTGGGGTAACGCATTCTCCACTAGTCCATGGGGGAACCCCAGCCCCATCATGATCAGGAATTGACCAGACTTGACCAGACCCCAATTTGCTGGGTCTTTATAGTTATTACAGTTTAGATGATGTGGTTACAGTGCTGTTAATTCAGATATATGCACGCCTGTGTTCATTGAGCACTTACTACAGTCGCCAGGCTATGGAAACAACCTGAATATTCAATGACAGATGAATGGATAAAGAAGTTGTGGTACTGAGGCTAGAGGGATGGTACAGCAGGTGACGGGCTTGCCTGGCATACAGGGTTGATCCCTGGCACCCCATGTAGTCCCCCAAGCCCTTCCAGGAGTGATCTCTGAATGCAGAACCTGGAGTAACTCCTGAGCATTACTGGCCCCCGAACATAAATAGAAAAAAAAAAAACAGAGAAATTCTGGTATATAGACACAGCAGAATACAAAGCAGCAATTAAAAAAAATTAAATCTTCACTCTTGAGCACAGAATCAGGAAGAATCCCTTAGCACTGCCAGGTATGACCCAAAGAAAACATAAAATTGGGCTGGAGCAATAGTACGGCAGGTAGGGCACTGGCATTGCATGTGGCCGACCCGGGTTTGATCCCTGATGTCTCAAAGGCCTCCCGAGCACCACCAGGAGCAATTCCCAAGTGCAGAGGCAGGAGTAACCCCTGAGCATCGCCAAATGTGACCCAAAAAGAAAAAAGAAAACATAAAATCTTGCCGCTTGCTGCGGCCTGGCTAGAACTGAAGGGTATCGTGTGAGGCGGAGTAAGTCCACGGAAGAAGGACAAACACCAGGTGCTCCCTCTCAGTGTTTGTGTTTTCCCACATTGCCGATGACATGCTGTCAGGGACTGTGATTGTACCTTGTAAAGAATAAGGGGACAGGAAAGCAGGGACACAGTGATGCCTCTTCACCTCAAGGATGGCAGGGCTCTGCTCCTGGGTCCTTAAACCCGCTCAGACCCGCTGCGCGCAAAGATAGGAGGGTTCCCTGCCCGCCATCTCCCACCTTCCACTCTCCATACAGGGCGCCCCGGGGGCAGAGGCATCTGACCCCCCTCCCAGCCCACCTCACCCTTCTTGCCTGCCCCCCACCCTCAACAGCCTCTCAGCCTCACACCAGGCCATCCAGCCGCTGTGGCTCTGCCAGTCACTGTCGGGAGTTGGTGCCCCTCAGCCAACTGTCCTGCAGAGGGTTGGGAGATGACCTGATTCGAAAGTTCCCTAGGAGACTGCGGGGCTTGTCCTCCTAGCGGGGCCCTCGTCCGCCTGCAGCACCGGAGTCTTCAGACCTACCACCTCCAGTCCATCCACCCAAAGGCTGGAGGCTTCTTTCCGGAACCCGCCCCCCGCCCCCAAGCACCTCCACACACCCCCCACCCACCCACCAGCACTACTATCAGAGCTGGGAAAGAGCGTGTGCAAACTCAGGGGACCTGTCTAAACTGCAAGGAGAGTAGCCACCATCGCTCTGGTAAGGAGGTGATGGCTGGGCAGCCCCAGGACACTGATGTCACCCTCTCTCCCAGCCCCCCGAGGCTGTGGCCACCTTTCAGAACAGACCCTGTTCATTTCCATACCGAGAGGCCAAGAGAGGCCAAGAGCTGGTCTCCCTGGGCGACCCTGCCAGGGGAGGCACTCAAGATGGTCTGTGACATCATCCTCGGGCACAGAACTTCTGGGGACACATCGAGCTTCCTCTTGCATTTACAACTGCTTGGACTCTTGCTTTCTGTCTCTGACGTTTTCTCCTCTGTAGTGTCTGATTGTGCTCCTACTCTCTGGTCTAGTTATATATATTCTTTAAATGGTGCTGGACCCGCGGCATGGCTCGGGAGGGTGCCAGCCTTGCATGGAGGAGGGCCCAGCACAGCCTCTGCATGCCAGTGTGATACCCAGCACCCCCACCCCACCCCTGCACCACTCTGCAGCAGTCATATGTCCCCAGCACTGCCCCCCTAACAACAGGAGACCGCGGGGACAAAACAGCTGGACTGTGTATTCATGACTGCATCATACAAGGCGTGGAGACTTAGTGGCTTAAAAGTGAAAACATTACATACGGCTGGAGCGATAGTCAGCAGGTAGGGTGCTTGCCTTGCATGCGGCTGACCTGGGGATTGATCCCTGGCACCACATTTAGGCCCACCAAGCACTGCCAGGTGTGATTCCTGAGTGCAGGGCCAGGAGAAAGCCCTGACTACCATGTGTATGACCATCCCCCCCCCAACCAAAAATACACACACACACACACACACACACACACACACACACACACACACTTTTCTTCTGGTGTCAGGCACTGCCTATGGCTTAGCTCGGCAGCTCCAATTCTGGCTGGTGGCCCCCGGGCTCACTCACACACTTGGTCTGTATTCTTCCCTGCTGGTCCCTCTGTCCCTGCACTATGGGCTTCTCCCAGAGTGGGTGGCAAGAGACAGAGAGGGAGTTGGGGGCAGCCATAGTCCTAGCAGGCTCTGGGTTTGGCTGGCATCATTTTTGTGCTATTCCACAGGCCACAACAGACCAGCTTAGAGTGGGGAGGTACCAGCCAGTGGGCAAAGGCTGGCAGAGAGAGGGGGTCGGGCGCCTTCCTGGAGGTGAACCCATGTCTGATTCCAAGGGCCTCCTGACTGCTTGCAGCATTTCTGGTTCTGCATTTGTCCCCTCTGGAAAATATGGTTGAGGGAGAAGGCCTGGAGCGGGAGGCTGGGCGCCCTGAGGATGCTTCCGACTCAGTGCCCAGCCAGGCTGCTGGCAGGGAGCCAGATGGAACCCTGGACCTTCAGGAGGCTGTGATGCCATGAGCCCAGCTCAAGGATAGTGCCCTGCAGGATCTGAAGGCCGAAGGCCTCCCAGAGACCACCAGCTCTGGAAACCGGCCCCCACCTCAGTTTGGGGACCCCAGGTTGCAGCACCCATGTTTCTCTTTGCCTGTGACCTGTTACTCAGGGACACCAGGAGACAGGAGGGTCACGGGGGTGGGGAGAGGAGCAGAAAGTTGCCCCTTTCTCAGACCCCTTCCATCAGGTGTGGTCAGTACAGCCCGGCACCTGGGCCATGGCCTGGTATGGGACTGAAGGGGCTGAGAGAGCCACTCGTGTACACACCCTGGCTGCTTTAGGTGGGCAGGGGCTGCTGCAGGGTGTCAGTCCCCCAGCCACCCCCCCACAAGCATCCAGAAGAGATAAAGTGTTTCAGCCTAGGGACGGGCCATCAAGCCCCCAGCCTGGCCATACCAGCTGGCTCCTGTGCGCAGAGACTCTAGTCCAGGGGCACCTTTAGGGGCAGACATGCGTGTGTATGATGTGTAGGGGTTGACATACATGTATATGATATTTGGGCACCTGTAAAAGCAGACATACATGTATAAGACATGTGGGCACCTATGGGGCAGTCATATATGTATATAGTACGTGGGTACCTGTAGGGGTAGGCATATATGTATATGACATGTGGGTACCTATAGGGGCAGACTTACATGTATATGGCATGTGGGTACCTGTAGGGGCAGACTTACATGTATATGGCATGTGGGTACCTGTAGGGACAAGCATACAGGTGATACATATAAATGGAGACACATGTTCTTACCATACCCCTACCCACTTCCCAGAGCCACCTGGGCCCATGTGCCAGGCAGGCTGGGGTGGGGGAATCATGCCAGGTTGCTTCATGGCAGAGTAAACCCTAGGGCAGGGCAGGCTCAAGTGAGGCGCTTACTTACTTACTTTGCAAATGTGAGGCCCTGGGTTCCATTCCCAGCATGCTGTGGTCCCCTGAGCACCACCAGGAATGTCTCCCCAAGTACTGCATTGGAGGAACGCCCCACTTCAGGGTGTGGCCCCAAAACAAAAACAAAACACAGAGTAAGCGCTAACTTAGTGGTTCCCCAACGCAGAACCACTTTTTTTTGTTTGTATGTTTTGGGGCCACACCCAGCATGCTTGGGGCTCACTCCTGGCTCTGTGCTCAGGGCGTACTTCTGGCTCAAACCCAGGTTGGCAGCACGCAAGGCAAATGCCTTGGCCATTGTATTATTGCTCTGGCCCCTAAAACAGAGATATCTTTAAAATAAAAGGGAATTACATGAAATAAAAGTTTAATCAAAGTGAAATTACTCACTTTTTCTCCAGGAGAAAAATTGGATCATGGCAGGATCCCTCCTCTTATTACTGGCGGTTTAGAGTTGCTTCTCTCCACAATCTCAGCACCCTCTCCCCGCTCTGCCTGACATACTGGCTGTTATCCTAACCTGTCTGGAGTGTGGGGTGAAGAGTGCCTGCCTGCCCCCCCGACTTCTCTCTCCCCGCAAGGCCCCCACTCAGCCAGGCAGCACGCATTCTGCAGAATGGGCTCGCTCTGGGGGCTCGGGTCTCTCTCTGCAGTGGTCCCCAGGCCTGCTGGCGCCACCGGCACCCCTGACAAAAGTGCAAATGGATTTATTACACTGAGATGTAATTTTGCTGGCTGACCTTGGAGGTGACCCGTCATTACTTACTAAGTTGAACCCAGACACCTCATTCTTCTGCTTGTTGGAATGAACCCTAATGGGCCTGAGTCTGCTGGGGGAGTGGGGGCAGGGATTCATTAAAGCTCGGAGTCCTCCTGGGCTCAGCAGGGGACAAATCAATAGGACCCACCTGGTGGGGAGGGCGCAGACCCACCATCCCAGCTGTGTCCTGTGGGTTCAGTCTAGGCCATAACCTCCAACAACTGGTGCATCTCTCCTTAATGCTCTAACCCTGTATGCGGCCCCCGCCTGGCCCTGACTCCCCCAGGACCCAACACGGAGCTGAGCCTGGCTGTTGTCTCTACAGAGACATAGACAGAAGCGTAAGTGCAGGCTGCAAAGGTCATGGGCTCTTCATTTCTGGGGGATTTGTTGGTTTTAGACTGAACCCACCTGTCCTGCCCCCGTCCACAAGGACCCGGCAAGTTCTGTGTTCCGATGCCCCAGCTCTCAGGTCCAGGATGTCTTTGTCCCGACAAACATTTGGATGGCTCTCAGCACCTTCAGCTAACAGTTGGGATGAGAAACCCAGAGTGGCTCCACTCCCTGCCTTACAGACCTGAAGCTGCGGGTCCTCATCCCAACACCCACCCACGGGCTTAGGAGTGATCCCAGAAGCTCTGTCACTGGGATCCCCCAACAAAGCATATGATATCCAGTACACCACAACTGGATGTGTGCAGCTGTAGTGTGTGTACCCGTAGCACACATGTGAGCATGTAACCGGGTGTTGCATCCTCCGCCATGAGCACCACCACAAAAGCATGTGCAGGTGCAACAGCTAAGGTGCACAACCCCCGGTGAACACGTGTGAAAGTCCTGCGGAGAGGTGTGCTGCTCCCACGGCCAGGGGCATGAGCACCGCAGCCAGGAGTGTGAGCACTGTGGCCAGGTGCGCCACTCCCAGTCACCACTACGGAAGCAATGACTAAAAGGGTAGGGAAGAGAATGACAGAGGGGGGAGATTTTTCAGGGGGGCTCTCCATGACAACAGTGCACCCATGAGGCTTGCAGAGATGACTGGGGATTGTTGGAGACAAAATAACGGTTGGGCATCTCTCTTGGTAAAAACACATGAAAGCATTTTCAATGCTAGGCTGTTGGGAGAATTTAGTAGGGAAAGGAGGGTGCCCCCTGAGCCTTGGTTTTAGGGTGAGCCCCACCGTGGTCCTGTGGGCCATGTAGAAAAAGGAGGGGTTACAGGCATCCATGTACACACACACATACACACACAGAGTTAATCTAGCCTATGAACATGTTAAGGTTGAAGGCACCTTTGGATGCTCCGCTTGGGATGGGAAACTTGAGCCATCTCTAAACTAAGAACCTCCGGAAAGTGATCACGCCCCAGATTCTGATTCGGAGACATCTAATAGAGAGTTCGAAGCTTCCAGAGTAAGAGCAGCTGGGAAGGGAGGCAACCCCCTGGAAGGGCTCCCCTCCGGCTTCCTGCCCTGCCTGCTGCTGGGAGCTGTCCCAGGTTCTGATCAGGCCGGTAGGTCCTCTGGCCAGCGCCTCGCCCGCCCACTCAAAGGGGAGGCTTGGCTGTAACACACCAGGGCGTTGAACGGTGGCCATCACAGGCCCATTTTGTCCCTGGCCACCCAGGACCAGGTTCACAGGATCCTGTCACCCAAACTCCTTCCATGCTTCCCCTCAGAACTCCCCCGAACAATGTCATGAATTTTTCCTCCTTGATGAACTTCAAAGTCTTTTAATGACTCTTCATAAAGGAACAGTGGGGCCAAAAGTTGAGCAAAGGAGATGATTAAAGTACCTTATTAAAAGCAGCCTTGTAGAATTCTCCACATGAAAGCAAGCACCATTATGAGGGCTTATCCTTATAAATGACGCTTCGCTTTTGCGAACATGCTGAAACCTGATTAGAGTGACAAGCACTGACTGATACTGCAAACCTGTTAATAACATGAAAATTAGAAGAGGCTCATGCAAAGAAGGGAGATTAATTTAGCCGGAGTACATCTCGCGCAAATTGCAAAGTTGTGAATATGTTCTCAGATAATGAGCCTTCGCAGTCATCAGCTCACTTGTCATTTTCTGTAATTAATGTTAAGGAAGACGCCTTCCTGATGGTTCGTATTACTCATATACCAAGAAAATTTCTTCAGAGAAATAATTTACATTTATTATCATCGGTCTGTTTGTGTGGTTTATTTCGCGCCGGAGTAATTTATTGCAGGACCGTTTGCCATGCCTTGATTAGTCGCTCGTCAGGATGGGATGTAATTTTTTTTGCTTGATGGCAACGTCTAAAACTTGACAGTGGTATAACACTCCTTCTTGTCTCCGGGTGGGGTTTTTATTTTTTTTCACTTGAATAAACTTTGGGGCTGAGCGCCCTGAGCACTATCTTCCCACTGGGATGAGACCTCTGCACCCAGCCTACTTGCATGCTTCCAGGAGATTCTGAGGGTGCAAGACTAGAATATTCCAGAAGATTCTAGGCCACCTGCCTCTTTGCTCAATCTGAATGGAACTTGCATCCCAGAAGCAATTTTATCTTTTTCATTTTCACTCTGGTTCCGGGGGAAGAGAGGATTTCTCCTTCTCTTTGCTTTACACTTCCCTTGCGCATTCTTCTCCCACAGGCCACCTTTTATGGGAAATTTCTCTGCAGTTGCTTTGCTCCCTACTTGACCCGCTTGTCTATTTTCTTTCAAACAGTTCAATGGAAAGGGTAACGCTGCGGACAAGGTTTTGTTTCCAGGCCAGGCAAATCTTTCACTCCACCTCAGTCCACTCATGGGCAGCATTCACCCTGAGGATTGTGCTTAAGAGTTTCACTGACCCCACCCTGGTTAATTTCTCAGGTCCCACCGAGACTCCAGAACTCATGAGGAGGGGTGTGACCTGAAGAAGAGGTGCCTTGAGAGAGCCCCCCTGAAGCTCTCTCACTGTGACAGCCGGAGTCCCCCTCTGCAATCTGGTCCTCAAGGATCTGAGATGCTGAGACCACACTTGCTAGGGCAATTCCCTCCCCACACGTTCTCTGAAGCATAGCTTAAATAAAATGATTCTCAGGGGAGTTGGCCATGCAAACCACTGAAGTGTTACAGCGACTGTTCAACACAGGAAATACCTGGGACTCAGAAAAGACAGCAGATGGCTAACAGGCCAGCATAATGCAAGGAGCGATCGTCTTCATCAATACGGTAACTAACATGGACCCTGAGGCTGGAGAGTCATCTCCTCAGAGACAGATAGGATGAGACTCTCCACCAATGAGAGAGCAGAGACTCTGGGTTCCCTACACCTCCAAAGTTTCTCAGCAGTCAGGAGACGGGGTGCACCTGTGCTCCCAAAATCATATTCCCATCTAACCAACCCATGCATAGCCCCTTTTAAAACACAATCCCAGATCATTCAACATGATGCCACCAGAATACTTGAACTGCCTTCTCGCCCCCAAACCCACATCACTTCATCTCCTGTCCAAATTGGAAGTAACACCCTGCCAACCTCCCCAGCAGGGGTGGCCAGGCCTTCACATGCACAATCGTAGGCAGTTAGCGTGCGTTACTGACCCCTGCACGGCAAATGAGGCACACCAGACATATCAGGGTTCTCAGACAGAGATAATGACTTTTTTTTATTGGACATCTTCATCCCAAACCGGTGGCGTGGCGCTGGGTCGGCCAGCAGCGCCCCGCTGATGTCAGTTAATGATAATCTATATTTATAAAACGATAGTCCATCAAAGCGGATGAATATTTTAGGAGTAGCGGACAAATCAAATTGTCTTTGTCAAATGGACGTGGGCTCGGGCACTGAGTGTGTTTTATGGCTCTTTCTGGGGTGAGAAGCCAAGGGTCCTTCTGGCAGGCTGCAGGGCTGCTTTCTGCCTTGGGGCTGGGTGAGAAGGGCTGGGCCGCCACTGTCTTAAAAAGCCCAATGAGCTGTGAAGATTGACATTAGCGCCAGAGAACTGTACTTTGTTTGATGAAGTTAACAAATAATGTATGAAACGACGTACGCAGTGTCTTTGCGGGAAAGACTCCATTTATACTAGGGGAAATAAATTAGTCCCTTTGGAAGTCTGGGAAAGAAGGAAGGGAAGGGGAGGGGAGTCAGGATGGGGAACTGGACTTAGGGTGGCAACAGAGGGGGCCATGGAGGAAGGGAAGAAAAGAGACATGTCACCTGAAAGAGGACATGAAAGGGGACATGAAAGAGGAGAACCCCTTTCTTCAGGGTCAAGCCTACTCAGTTGCAAAACCAGAAGTGAAAACGTGGGCAACTCACCTTTCTGAGCTTCAGTCTCCCCATCTGTGCACTGGGGAGAATTCCCTCCCAACCTTGGTCATTGCACTGGTTCCATGACTCCACATTGTGAGGCCCCCTCCTGGTCACAGGGACAGTGAGGGGAAAATCCCTTTTTTTAGGTCCCAGGAGCTATGCTCAGCACTATAAACACCTTACTGTGTCTTCTCAAGACTCAGCACCAGCCAACAGGAACAGACTGTGTGTCACGTACGCAATTTATTTGTTTGGGGCCACACTCAGCAATGCTCAGGAGCCACTCCTGGCTCTGTGCTCAGGGATCACTCCTGGAGCTATTCGGGGGACCACCAGTTGACCCCAGTTTAATACTGGGGATTAAACTTGGGTCAACTGCATGCCAGAAAAGTGTCTTGTTGGAAGTGAATCACTCTGGACAAGAACTGAGTGCTGAAAGGAGGTAAAGGGATGTCATGATAATCTCTCAGTACCTGTATTGCAAACCATAATGCCCAAAGGGGGGGGGGAGAGAGAGAGAAAGAGAGAGAGAGAAGAAATAAATGTCCTGCCATAGAGGCAGGCTGGGGGGCAGCATCAGGGAAACTGGGGGTATTGGTCATGGGAAATGTACATGGGTGAAGAAACGGGTGTTAGAACATTGTATGACCGAAACCCAATTATGTACAACTTTGTAACTGTGTATCTCACGGTGATTCAATTAAAACAATTAAAAGACAAGTGTCTTAACCCCTGTTCTATCTCTGCAGCACCACATACGTAATTTTATTTAATAGCTGATGTTACTTTTAATTAAAAGAAAACTAACACAGGCTATTGCTTGAGTATGTAATCCAGGTGAAAAATCTTTAACAGACCATTTTTCATTGCAATGGGTGCATCTGGCCCAGACATTGCAATTCAGACTCGCCACACCTGATGTGCTTCAGAGCCTCGTGGCGTCGCCACTATATTTGGCAGCACCGACCAAGAACATGTCATCCTCAAGAAGGCCCATTGCAGAGTGAAGCTCTAGAAAGTACATGAAGTGATTCTCAGACATGGAAGAAATCCTGTTAGACCCAAGATCCTAGGAAGCTGGGTGTGTCTTCACCAAGACCCAGGCTCTTGTCAGCGACACCATCTTCAAAAACCTTCACCTCTGGCAGCCTCTGCCAGGGTCCCAGGTGTGGCTCTTTGGACTTTGGCCTCAACTGATCAGAACACCCTAAACCTCAAAAAGTCAAGAGACAAGAGCAGAGGCCAGAGCAATAGGACAGAAGGAAGAAGGGTGTTTGCCACACATGCTCCAGACCCAGGTTCAATCCCCAGCACCCCATATGGACCCCCGAGCCCCGCCAGTAGTGATTCCTGAGCCCAGAGCCAGAAGTAAGCCCTGAGAGCCGCCAGGTGTGCCTCCCTCCCCGTCCCCCCCCCCCACACACACACATGTCAAAGAGAGAGAGAGTGAGAGAGAAAGAGAGAGACCAGATAAGAACACAAAATGTATGAGTTGCCATTGTTCTGTTTCTGCATAATGGTCACGGTCACAGTCCTCCCGTTGTTCATCGATTTACTCGAGCAGGCCCAGTAACGTCTCCATCATGAGACTTGTTGTTACTGTGTTTGGCATATCGAATACGCCACGGGTAGCTTTCTGGGCTCTGCCGTGCGGGCGAGATACTCTCGGTAGCTTGCCGGGCTCTCGGAGAGGGGTGGAGGAATCGAACTCGGGCCGGCCATGTTGGCTGCATGCAAGGCAAACGCCCTACCGCTGTGCTATCGCTCCAGCCACACTATCCCAAATGTAGAAGCTTAAAACAATAATCACTTTATTTCTCACAATTCTGGGAATTGTGTTAATTGGGAATTAAAATAGGGCTCTGCAGGACGGTTCATCCCCGCTCCCCCTGGTGTTGGCAAGGCTGGCATGGTTGAGACCCCGGAAGATGCCTTCCTCAAGAAGCTAGAACCTTGGTGGGAGGGGCCCAAAAGACTGGGCGGGGGGGGCACTAGGAAAGCAAGACACTCAGCTGCCTTTTAATTCCCTGCAGAGGCTCCTGGTTAGGGAGGAAGGGCTCAGTTACGTGACAACCAGTCTCCCTGAGCTCTTGCAGATGCACAAAATCCCTCTGAATGCCACTATTTCGAAACATCTCTGTCAGATTCAATCGGTGACATCGAACCACGCAGCTCAGCTTGTGGTGTGGATGGTTTTCTCAGCCTCTTTGTGATCCCAGAGGTCAGTCAGCTCTTAGGGGCCCTCTAAGAGAGCAAGATAGGGCTCCACAAAGGTTGCCGACAAAATCCTTAGGATAGAGAATCTAGGAGCGAGAATAAGACAGCAGAGATGAAAGGGTCTGGACTTACAAGAGATGTCCCAGAGACCATGGGAGCCACTGAGGTCTGAACATAAACCACAAGGGAAAGTGAGTGGGGGGGGGGGGATCCTGGAAGCTGAGCAGTGACACAAGCCGCTTCCAGGAAAGCTTTGAAAAGACCATTATGCTCCTTGGCATCAGGGGAGAAACATTCTTTTTGGGGGAGGTCACACCCAGCAATGCTTAGGGGTTACTCCTGGCTCTGCACTCAGGAATTACTCCTGGCGGTGCTTGGGGGAACCCTATGGGTTCCCGAGTCTGTCGCGTGCAAAGCAAATGCCCTCCCCACTGTACTATCTCTCCAGCCCTGGGAGAGACATTCTTATGTTTTATGAGCACTTAACCTTCTCTTGGTTTTCCCCTTGCAAGAAGTGGTCGAACACGATAATTTCCACTCACCCTCAGTCTGATGGCCTTCTGGGGAGTTAAGAACTGAGACTGAGCAACCTCTATGTTCAAACCAATCACCTCCACGAGGACGTGGAATGGTGTGTGAGGAGGGAGACCTCACCCAGACACCCAGAGCCACCTGGCCTCCCTCCTGCCCCATCTCTGCTGCTTTTCTGACTGATAGCCTGCCTCTTGCCCTGAGTTCCCGAGAACCACCCTCACCCAGCCTTCATCACTGTCGCACCTGGGATTTCTGCACCCACAAACCCATTATGGATTCTTACCGGCTGCCCCATGGCAAGGCCAGACCAGCTGCTTCCCTCTTGTAGGCCTTCCGGGGCATGAACTCTCACCCTGTAGCTGACCACATACACCACCCACTCCTTGAGTTTTATAGTTGGAAAATTCCCAACAAAGCAAACATGCGTACCTGAGCACACACACATATCCATGCAGTTGCACACTTGCATGTGCGTGCACTCACACACAAAGAGGCACAATGGGGACCCAAATTCCCTGCTCCAGGCCTGGGGCACAGTGATCCAGTGACTCTGGGTATAGTCATATGCACATAGTTATGAACCTAGGTGGGTTCAAGTCCTACGTTGTTTGGCTTACGCCTGGTGGTGGACAGATCCAAGTGACTTGCTTGCCTAGGTCTGCGGACCCATGCTGGACACTGGCTGTGACAGAGTGAACACAGCTCTGCCCATCTCTGCTTTGCAAGGTGTCTGGCATAGAGTAAGTACTTAAGCCATTTGCACAGGAGACCCTCATTCTCAGTTCAGGAAGGGCTGCTTGGAAGGCAAGAAAAGTGATTAGAAATGTCCCACCTGGGGGGCTAGAGTGATAGCACAGCAGGTAGGTCATTTGCCTTGCATGCAGCCAACCCAGGTTCGATTCCCAGCATCCCATATGGTCCTCTGAGTGCCGCCAGGAGTAATTCCTGAGTGCAGAGCCAGGAGTAACCCCTGTGCATTGCCAGGTGTGACCCAAAAAGAAAAAAAAATAAATGTCCCACCTGAACAGGTCCATGTGACAGAGGGCCTGAGATGGGGGTGGGGGGGCGCGGAGGGGTTGGTGGGGATGGGGTGGGAAGAGAAAAAAAGGCAAGAATCAATGATGGACTTTAAAATCATGACAGGAAACTTGGAAGACAAAGCAAGCAGTTGATTCCCTGGGGAGAGGCAGAGGACCCGGGCTGGTTCTAGCTTTTTGATTCTCTTCGACTTTAACTCCAGTTCATTACAGAAGAGCTCCATTTTCACTAGAGAAAATGTTACTGCGAAAATTAGCCGAAAATAGAGAAGACAACATCATCAGCCTGATCTACCCCATCACCTACCTTCACACCTAACAATAAAATTGAGGGCAATTTTATTGTTAACTCCCACTCACAACTGCTACTTAATTTTGAATAAAGTTCCAGAATCGTGCCTATTTACTTATTATTTCCATTACAGCTCTACAAGATGTTTGAAATGTCTAAATACCATCATCACCTCTAAAAACAATTAGTCTTGGCTCTGATGGAGATCCAATCAAGGTTTATTTGTGTCAAATTGCATGATGCAATTTTCTTGCTGTTTGAATTGAAACACAATCAAGTCCATATATTGCTGCCAGTAGAACGTCCTTTTAGTTTCTTCCCTTCTTAGCTCCTCCCTTTGTTTCCTTTGCAATATCTGTTTGGAGAAGCTAGGTCACTTGTCCTGTGAAACATCCCTCCTTCCCCCAGCAGACTGGCAGATGCTCTGCCTTTGGTACCATTTTCCATGTCCCTCCATCTTTTATTCTTCCTTTTAGGGTCACACCTGACAGTGCTCAGGGGTTACTCCTGGCTCTGCACTCAGGAATTACTCCTGGTGGTGTTCGGGGAACCATATGGGATGCCGGGGATTGAACCCAGGTTGGCTGTGTGCAAGGCAAACACCCTCCCCAGTGTTCTATGGCTCTGGCCTCCTGTTCCTCCATCCTTCATAGATCTTCCTGGGTAGTTGAGCTGGAGGCTCAAGCAGATTTGATTTGATATTTTGGCCGTATTGCATGAATGACATGCACGTCCATCAACAGACACCTACCGTCTAGTTATCCTTTCTTGTCTTTGGGGGATATTTGCAGCCATTGGAGCTCATTGTCTAGATTCATTGTTTCATTAGAGGTTGCTAAGTAATGCTGTTCTAATTTCTCACTCCTTCATTTATTAGCTGGATAAGTTCTATTAGGAGAAAATTCCCTCCACCAATAAATTGGTTACCTGAGGTAACATTCATATGTTCATGGCAAGATGAATCCTTGATTATTTCCTTCTATTGATAATAATTTTAAAAATAAAACTAATATCCTCCAAAGTGACCCATCAGCTTCAAATTTTGGTGAATGGGGGTGTTATTTTCTTTCCCAGTGTCATTCTGAACTTGTGGGCTAGAAGATATTTAATGCATGTCCAACCCGTTGCAACTATTTTTATTATTTGTGTCTCAGTTGCCCCATCATGGGCCATGGAAGCCTTTTCTATGTTTACCTCTGAGATCCTTGGACAGAATCATGACAGTTTTGTATATTCCTTTGCTTTCTGGAAAGACAAGGTGGTCCAGGTTTACTTTGCTACCCCATGACCAGGAATTGGTCAGTTCCCTCCAAAACTCCTAGTTTTGGGGCCAGAGCGATAGTACTGTGGGTAGAGCATTTGCCTTGCACATGACCAACCAGGATTAAATCCCTGACATGCCATATGGTCCCCTGAGCACCGCCTGAAGTGATTTCTTAGTGTGGAGACAGGAGTATCCTCTGAGCATTGCTGAGTGTGACCTGAAAAGTGAAATAAAATGAAATAAACAAAAAAAAAAATCAGGAAATCCTAGTTTCTTGGAGGGTGGGAGCGCCAGGCTGTTGAGGCCACACTCAGTGGCACGCAGACCAGCTATTTCTGCCTCTGTGCTCAGGAGTGACCCCTGGTGGTACTTGGGAGACTATACGCTATGTTGGGGATTTGAACACATCTGATCCATGCAAAGCAAGAGCTTTCCCTCCTGTACTATCGCTCTGAGCTGAAATCCAAGTTTCTTTGAGGGGGCAAAGGCATAATCTTAATACAAAATTTTAATTCAAAACCTTTCCAGCCACTTTCCTGTATTCCTAGTCCCTTGGGGGATTTCTGTTCCTACGATAAGGTCACCAGCTGAACAGACAAGCTGTGTCCATTTATCTCATTTCACCTTCATTTCAGATTGCTGTTCTAGACCTACGTAAAATATTCACATTCCCCAAACAAAACCTATGAAACAAGGAACATGCAAAGCACTTTAGCTTCTCCTCTGACCTCTCCCATGCCTGGAAGCTTAGCCCCAGGAGATAAGAAATATTAACTTTTCTAATCAATGAAGAAGCAAGAGGATCTGAGAAGTTATAGGACTTGTTTGAAGTCACACAACTAGTCAGAAAAAGAAATAGGTTTGGATAATGCACAAAAGTAGATAGAGAGTAAGAGGGAAATTGTCTGACATAGAGGCAGGGAGAGGGGTGGGATGGGGGGGTGATACTGGGGATATTGGTGGTGGAAATGTGCACTGGTGGAGGTATGGGTGTTTGATCATTGTATGACTGAAACTCAAACTCATGTTTCACTCATAGTGATTCAAAAAAAAAAGAAAGAAGGAAAAAAATTGTTTTGGAACCTAGGCTCCAGAAGCTTCTAGAACATGAGATATATATCAGCTTTATTTCCCATTGCACCCTCACTGTCAATTAGTATAAAAGTACTGGGTAATCCATGGAAGGGAGGCAGTTCAGTGACTTCCCTTGGAGGTGTAGAAGTGAGGGGAGTGGCCTGGTGGGCAGATGGTCTCTGGGTCTCTGAGTGGCAGGAAGAAATGGCCGCTGTCTTCCAGGCCGCTGGAATAGTAGCCCCAGCCCACGCCTGTGGTGGGCAGACCAAAGCTCTTGGTGCAGTCTAGCTCCAGAAAGGATTTTGTTTGGTCAGTATTTTAAATTTTTTCTTATGAATCACAGTGAGATACATAGTTACAAGGTTATTCATGGTTGGTTTTTGGTCATGCAATATTCCAACACTCATCCCTTCACCAGTGTACATTTCCCACCACCAATCCTGTCCCCCCACATATATACATTATAGAGACACCTCTCTCTCTCTCTCTCTCTCTCTCTCTCTCTCTCTCTCTCTCTCTGTCCCTTTGAGTATTATGGTTTGCAATACAGATGCTGAAAGGTTATCATGTATATACCTTTACCTGATTTCAACACTCAGTTCTTGTCCAAGGTGATCATTTCCAACTATTATTGTCATACTGGTTCCTTCTCTATCCAAAAGGGATATTGGGTTTTTTTTGTTGTTGTTGTTGTTTCTGTTTTGTTGTTGTTTAGTTTTCTGAGTCACACCCAGCGTTGCTCAGGGGTTACCACTGGCTCTTGCACTCAGGAATTAATCCTGGCCACAGGCCCTTATTGGACACCCCAGCATCACATATGATCCTCTGAGCAGTGCAGGAGTGACCCCTGATCACAGAGTGGGTAGCCTAGTGGGACCCCAACTTACCCATCTCCCCACCCACCAAAAAATGTCTTTCTGAAACCAACAAACCCCCTGCAGCACTTCTTTTTTTTTTTCTTTTTGGGTCACACTCAGTGATGCACTGGGCTTACTCCTGGCTCTGCACTCAGGAATTACTCCTGGCGGTGCTGGGGATCGAACCTGGGTTGGCCATATGCAAGGCAAACTCCCTACCCGCTGTACAATGGCTCCAGCCCCCAGTGCTGCACTTCTGTCTAGATGCTCTGGGCAACTGAGCAGAGGGCCTGGAGGACCTGGAGGACGTGGGTGGCGGGCAGCTCCCCACTCTGCTAAGCCAGGCCTGTGTGAGCCCTCAGCAGTGCGCTCAGGGCCTGTTTGTGACTCACACTGAAGGTTGGGCTGCCTCTCTCTCGCCCCGCCCCTTCGCCTCCTCGCCAGTCCCAGCCCCGCCCCTCTCCAGGCCGTGCTTGCGGTCTGGTGGCTGGTGACCCGGGCACAAATGGGGGCTAAAAGGAGCTTGCCCGTGCTGCATCCTTAGATGCAGCAGGGACCACGGGGGTGTGCACAGATGAGGCCCACTGGCATAAAGCCCCAGTCTGATAAGCTCCGAGCAACCCTGTGTCCGGCAGGGTCCCCCCCACACAAGTGCTCAGCAGTGTGTGTGGAGCAAGGTGGGGGGGGGGGGGTGTTTGCTCGGGAATCTTTGCACAAAAGTGAGTTCACTCCCTCCCCATGCACACTTCTCCTACGTAGGGTTCAGCATAGAGAAATCACCAGTCGAAGGTCATAGGGTGGGAATTGGGGGGAGCTTGGCACGAGATGAATGGGGGCCTCTAGAGATGGCCCCCCAGCTGGGAGCCACTCTCATACCTCCCCTGAGCAGGGCTGAGGAGCTCTGGTCCCCATTTCTGGTCCCAGCTGCTCCCCATCTCAGCACATAGAGTCCCCTTTGGTGGCCACGGCCCTAGCCCGCTGGCTGGCAGTGGCAAACGGCCAGTAATGCAGGTGGAACCCCATGAGTGGAGGACACCCTCGAACTGTTTTTTAATTACCCACCCCCACCCCTCACAGAGCTAGTGCCGGGGGGGCGGGGGCAGCGGGCGGCAGTGGGTAAATGGTGATTCAGGCCCCAAAGCATCTCATCTGCCAGCACCCAGCTTAGCCCAGCCTGGGGACAGGGAAGAGATGCACTCAAACACTGCAGCTGATGTTCCCCAATTCCAGAGTACCATCTCCAAGTCTTTGCCCTATGGACCTTCAAGGGTGGATCCAGCCCCTTCCTCTAGGACTGGATGAGACAGGAGAGCTGGCCACACCACCTGCTGTTGGGCCTAGGCACATTCCAGCAGTTTCGATGAAAGTTCCGCTCTCTGGAGCCTGCCCCAGGGAGTTCAGAAAGTGGTACCTAGGAGAAATTAGGAGAGATGCCCCCAAGAAAGGAGACGCCAGGCCCAGCCAGCCCTGCACAGAGAGCAGACGGGCACAGCGATCACTGTGGCCGCCCCAGCCCATGCCTGAGGCCCACAGCCTGATACCAGGCCACCCCCTCCCTCACCAGGACAGAGCAGAGCAGGGCCACATGTGCCCTGAATCACTCTCACAATGAAAAGGTAGCGACCTGGCAGGTGAGAAGGGCCCCATAGTGGGGGGTGTAACAGGTCCAGACGGGCATCGGGGTGCTGATGGAGATGCAGCTTTGGTCACTGTCCCCCAAACCAGCCGGGAGGTCTGGTCCAACATGACAACCTGAGGAGCAAGCATGCAGGTGACTGTGCCCCGCCTTCCGGGGGACAGACCACTTCACCTGGTGGTTGGCCTCCTGGGACAACAGGCAGAGCAGGCTCTGCTAGTGTCCTCACGGGGCCATCCCCAGTGTCCCCAGGGCCATCTCGCATCACTCAGGCCCCGAGGAAGCCCTTTCCTCCGTCCTCAGCCCCCCAGAGGGTCTCTCCCACACGGTGGTCTCAGAATGTGGGCCCCTCCCCAGATGTGCGTGAGTTCCCCAAGACGGAGAAAGAACTAGATGAGACACACCATAAGAGGCAGGAGCAGAAGGAGAGAAAATGGAAAGCGTCTGAGATGAGGTGGGGGTGGGGGCGGAATCGAAGATTGCGTATCAACCTCCCCCAGAGAGGACAGAGGCCGAGGTGGGCTAGGAGAGCTGCCCGTTCCCCTGGCATGGGCCTCAGCCTTCTGTCCTGCTCTCCAATGCCCACACACACTCAGGGCCCCCAAACAGATCTTCTTTTTATCACAGGTGCCCCAAGATGGATCTGCAGAATCCCAAACCTCCAAATGGATGCTCAGATGACAGATGCACCAGGCTCCTCAGGCCCCAAAATTATGGGCGCATCTCTACAGTAAAAACTGGCTCCTGGGGGACTCACCCACTTCTGGACTATAGCAGGGGTTTAGGCATCCGTCAGAAGGCTCCAGAAAGCCACTTCCTGGGGGGCTCCTCCCAACCCACCCCACAACCCCCTCCCTCCCCCCAGCGACCGGAGGTGTAAAACCATGAGGGTCCCCCTGAGCAGACTCCATAACTCAGCCAGCGGAGGCCGATATTTAAATCATAGCTTACTTTGCTTTGTGTGAGGGAATTTATTAGCCTACCACATAAATGTTTTATTCATTAGGCCGCGTAAATAATGCATGCCTGTTTCCATGGAGACTTAACCCTTCCGCTCCCGCTCCCAGAGCCCTGGCCTGCCCTGGCCTCGCCACCTTTGTCCCTCCCGAGCTTGCCGCTCCCCTGGTTCTGAAGTCGCCCAGGAACAATAAGTCCACCGCCACCATGGATACTGTGATTATTCTCGTCCTTCCTTCTCCAGGCGTTGGGGAAGTCAGAGCAAGGGGTCAGCTCTCTCACCCCGTGGAGCACGCTCCCAGGGACAGCCAGCACCCTGGGACGCGCATGAGAAGGCTGGCATTCAGGGAGGAGGAGACCCTTGCCCAGGTCTCCCTGGGGCAGGGATGGGGTCAGGGTTCACACACCCAAGCCCACATTCCCTCCCCTCTGCCGTGTCCAGCATGCCCCAGTATGTGCCAGCGGCTGCAGAGAGGCGCTCACTCATTCCCAGCTCAGTGCTCCCCTGCCTGGTTCCCTGGTTCTCTCCTGAGCCCCAAAATCCCAGCTGGTCTCAGGCACCACCAGGATCAGCCCCCGGGCAGCAGCTGAGACACCCCCCCCCCCCCGCCCACCGCCACCGCCAGCATCCCTGGACAGGCAATATTGCACCCAACAGAGCTGGTCTCTGCACTCAGGCTCTCCCTCCTGCCCAGAGCTGCCTCATCTAGTGTCTACTGGGGCACCATGACAACCATGGCCATGTTCTCTTTGCTTTACAGACAGGGGCTCTGGGGCACTGAGGCTAAGAGCCTGGGGCGGGAGTGGCGGCTCATTGGCAAAGAGAGCAGGGCTGCGGGGGCTGGGTGGACCCCCTCATTGCCCCTGTTTCCACCCTGTCACATCTCACAGTGCTGCTCCGTGCAGGGGGTCAGGCCCAGCCACCTTTGCCCCCTTGTCTGTTCTTATGCTGCCATCCGGGGTGCCCACGTGGCCTCTGGTGACAGGAGTAGTGTGAGGGGGCCACGCAGGTCCCATGGACGTCATTGAGGACCCTCTGTCCTCCGCCTCCACCAGCTTTCTCTGCCTTTGCATATGACAAGGTCGTATGGGAGCCTGTAGCCACTGTGGACAAGCGGCCCGGGCAGAGGGGTTCAGTGAATGCTCCCTCGCAGCTGTACCCCCAGGACACCTCCAGCTGGCAGCCCAGGGAAAGGTCTGTAGCCTCTCTGAACACTGGCGGTGTCATGAGAGTCCAGGAATCTGGCCAGGACAGTGCCTGGTGCTAAATCCTGCCCCTGCAATCCTCCCCCAGGAGCAGAGAGGGGGTGTTCACTGGATCTCCTCACTTTTCACTTTGGGACTTAAGGCTCCTAGGTGGCGGGAAGCCAGCCAGCTGGCATCCAGCCCAGGTTGGAGTCCGTCTGTCCTGCCAACCCCAGCATTCTGGGCCTCTGGGAGACAGAGTCGCGCCCCCCAATGCACAAGAAGACCCTGCCCCTGTGTGGGATATAGCGTCGCCTGTAAACTGCTCTCAGATCTTGTCAGGGGATGTCTCCAGTTAGTGCTAGTGGTCCCCACATCCCCTCTGGCCTCGGTAAACAAAGGGGAAGAGTGCCACACCCTGGGAAAGAGACCCTCTCCAGGCTAGGGAAGCCGACTGGAACATCAGAATCCCTCTGATGCTTATTGTATTTATTTATAGAGTAGCCTCCGTTTAGAGCCAGAGGCACAGACTTTCCGCTCAATAATTACAACAGTAATGCTATAACTAGAACAGGAACGACTCTTACAACAGGCCAGTCTTTCTGTTTTGCATCGTGCATACTTTGACTCATATAACCCTCAGGTAACCTGATGGCGGTGGGGTTGCTCCTATCCTTGTGAAGAGATAAATCCTGCAGACTTGGGCTTCCCATTCTTCCTGATCATAATATCTCAAGCAAATTTTCCTCCCACGCCCGATCACAAAATGACAAATAAATTTGGAAAAAAAAATTTTTTTCTTTTTTGGTCAGACCCAGCAATGCTCAGGGGTTACTCCTGGCTCTGCACTCAGGAATTACTTCTGGCGGTGCTGGAGGACCATAAGGGATGCTGGGAATCGAACCAGGGCTGGCCGCCTGCAAGGCAAACACCCTACCCGCTGTACTATGGCTCCAGCCCCGAAAAAAAATTTTTTTATAAAATCAAAAGTATGGGCTGTCATCTAAGAAATCCTATGAGAGCAAAACCATGCACCCAAACGAGGGTTCCCACCCCCTTGCCAAGGCGTGGCCGTGATGTCACCCCAAAGTCCCACCTCCCTCCCTTTGGAAGCCAATAATAGAAGCCTGGATTGAGCTCTTGTAGGCCCCGCCCACTGGCGGCTCTGTGTCTAGCGTCCCTCCCCAGATGGCAGCACGAGAGGTCTGCTCTCCTGGCCTGCCCATTAGGACAAAAGGGCCCCTTGTTCCACAAGCACCAGCTGGTGGGCGCCATGGGCCGGTCCTATCCTTATCTATCTCACACACAGATGCACTGAGTGACCCGGGATAGCAGAGCCTCGTGCGATTGTCCCTCCTCAGAGCCCCCTTCTGAGACACCAGTGACTGTCACATCAGAGCCAAACCCCCTCTGGGTGTTCCTTTACTCCCACCTACCCAAGCTGTTCCCTCCTCTCTTCTAGAAATGGCCTGAGAGTTGGTGGGGACCCGTCCAGGTGAGAGCTCAGCGACCCCCATACTCCCTTGGGCTCAATCCAGGGCCGGGATTCAGTAAGCCGAGAACTTGGCAACAACCCCCCCAACCCTTGCCCTCCCTCAGGACCCACCTGCTCTTTCCCACCCAGCTGCGCCCTTTACTTGAATTTTCCTCCCACTGACTCACTCTGTTCACCCTAGACCCAGCCCTACCCTGTGGATATTTCTCTCTGCCAACACGCTGGCATGTGACTCCACCATCATACTGGCATGAACCCCACCCTGTAGATATGTGCCCCCACCATTGTGTTGTCAGTGCCCAGGTGTTCCTTTCCCATACAGGGCACACCAGTGACCCTCCATCAGCCTGGGCACCTTGGGGTCACTCTTCCAGGTGTGACCCACAATTTCTCAGCACCTGTCTGGGGTTTCCAAGGGTTGGGGACCCTCATGTGGGAGAGCACCCGGCGCTCTCTCCAAAGCCCACAACCCCCCAACACACACAACCTTGCCTCTTGGCTCCTGGTCACAGCCTCAGGGTTCCCGGCCATCTCACCAGCCCCTGGAAACCGGAGCACTTTCACACAGCCACAGCCCCCCCCCCGCCCCACATCACCTCTGCCCCCTCCTCTCCCGGCTCCACACCCTGGTTTGCCTCCGCTCCACCCCACACCTGCCTGACCTGCCCACCCCCTCCGCCTCCTTCTTCCATTCTCACAGGCTTGTTCATACCCTTTGCCCTGCCCTGCCCTGCCCTCTGCTTTCCACTTCCTTTCCCTTCTGGTCTGTGGCACATACTTGGCTGCATTGTCCTGGGGGTGGCACACACAACTGTGGTCGGGGATCACCTTGGCAAGGTGGGGCGGAGGACCCCAGGGATCGAACTCATGACCTCAGATTGCTGGGTTACTTCCTAGGCCCTCTGCTTGGTTCTTTCTTATTTGGTACGGGGGGTGGGGGTGGGGGAGTTGTCTCCCAAGAAGTGTTCAGGAGACCAGTCACTCCCGGTGACCTGTGGCCTTATAGTTCACTCTTGGGCTTAGTGGCTTGTGCTCCTCAGGCCCATTGGTCCTGGGGACCACCAAGGTCACCCTTCTGGGGCTCCTAGGACCATCCTCCCACGGTGCTAGAGGGCCTATGGTGCCAGGGATTCAACTTGGGGGCCTTGTCTTTGAGCCCCAGGCCAGCCCCCTGGTTCTCTTGGGGCAAGAGGAGGGGAGCAAAACTATATTTTTGTTTCCATTTGTTTTTATTTTCAGTGGATTTTTTTACATGTAAATATTATTATTATTGTTTTGAGGTACACATACAGCAGTGCTCAGAGCTCACTCCTGGTTCTGTGCTCAGGCACCATTCCTGACAGTGCCGGAGGAACAAATGGAGTGCTGGGGATCAAACCCAAGGCAAACAGCTGACCCCTCTGTGCTCTGGTTCCAGCCCCAAATATCATCTTCTGAGTTGTAGTTTAGGTAACACAGTTACAACATTGTAAATTTTTGAGGTTGTGACACACAAACTTACCACACTCACCACCATCAGAATCCCTCAGACCCTTCACCCCCACTCCCCACTACCACACACACACCCTTCCTTTTCACTCAGGTCTCTGCTTAGACCCCCTACCTGCACCCAAGCTCCGGCCTGTAATGTGTTTCCAGGGCTCCAGTACTGGGCCACTGCCACTGCTCATAAGGGTTGATGGATTAAGGTCTCATCCCAGGGGCTGCTCCCTGGACCACTTGCATCCTGGCACTGAGGAAGAAAATATTCAAGGAACAAATGAGTGAGCAGCTGCCCCTAAGACTCTGGTCCTAGGAGCAGTCTCTGAATTCCTGGACCCCAAGAGATACCCCCTGAAACTTGTTTGCCAAGGTTGGTGTGTGGCTGCCCCTTCCATGATGTTTCCAAGGCCGAGTGCCAGCTTGGTCCTTGCCCAGGGCTGAGAGCTCTGACTTTCTTCCTTAGTCCAAGTGCTCCAGAGTGCCCAGGCTAGGACTCACTTGCTGGGTCCCTAACACAGACCCTGTGTGGCCTGCAAGGAGACTTTCTTCTGCCCTCGAGGCCCTCCCTGCCACTGTCCCTAGCCCCTGGTCCTTCATACAACATAGAGAGTGTTTCAGGGACACACTCACCTTTGCGGTTCTGTGGGTCTAATGGCTGAGAGATGGTGGCATGCTAATAGCTTGGCACAAGTGATTTTACTTAGAATGAAGTTTGCAGGGGACATCAAGGTCAGACAAGTTCATCCTGAACCAGTGGCTGGAGTGATAGCACAGCAGGGAGTGTGTTTGCCTTGCATGCAGCCAACCTGAGTTCAATCTCCGGTGTCCCATACGGTCCCCAGAGCACCGTCAGGAGTGGTTCCTGAGTGCAGAGCCAGGAGTCAGCCCTGAGCATCGCTGGTGTGACCCCCAAACAAACCAACCAACAAAATGATTGTCCTGGACCAGAGTGGAGCCTTCATCCAGTTTTGCTGCATCCTTACTAGAAGAGGAAAGAGAAACTTGTGCCATGTGACTCCGGGACCGAGATGGGCAAGACAGCTATAAACAAACTCCAGGAAGCCAAGGGTCACCAACAGTGGCTGGCAACTTGAAAGAGCAAATAAATGTTTTTCCCCCCGAGCCTTGGGAAGAATCGGGTCTCAGTGGTCCCAGCTCCTGCTTGAGCTTCCAGAACTGTGCAGGGAGGAACAGCTGTTGCCTTAAGCCACTCCCCTTTGAAAGGGCAGCCCCAGAAAAGCAATGCAAAAGGGCTCCCTCTTGACAGGAAGCAGGTCACCACAGCACCCTGGCCTGCTTGCCGCCTTGCCAGAGACTGTGCTCCTAGAGGGGACATGAGTGTCTCTGTTCAGCCTTTTACAGAACGTTCCAGGGCCCAGTTCCCACTGGCCCAGCATGGAGAAACCCACAGGCATGTGTTCCTGGAAATGACCAGGCATGACCTCAACTTTGGGCAGAGGACTAACTCCAGTGGCATCTGCTGAGCACTGCGAGGTGGCGAGCACTCAGCCCGCATCCAGGAGCTACCCACAGGGAAGGAGGTACCAGCCACCCTGCCTTGTTCCTTAGCATCCCTGAAGCTGCTGCCCCCAACCAATGATTATAGAACCATCTCCTGACTCCTAGCCTATCCTGGTGCCCTGCTTTCTTGGGCAAGAGCATCCCCCAAGAAAGACACTTCCGAAACCTCCAAAACAGACGAGTCCCTCATGAAGACACAAGGACATGTAGTCTGCACGAGGATGCGGCAAAACTGGGTGAAGGCTCCACTCTGGTCCAGGACAATCATTTTGTTGGTTGGTTTGTTTGGGGTTCACACCGGCGATGCTCAGGGCTGACTCCTGGCTCTGCACTCAGGAACCACTCCTGATGGTGCTCTGGGGACCATATGAAATGCCGGAGATTGAACTCAAGTTGGCTGCATGCAGGGCAAACACCCTACCTGCCGTACACGGAAGGGGTGGGTTAGCAACTTGGACCCACCCTCCAGGGTCTTCAAGTGATGGCCAGGCGACTTGGCACCCTATGCTCACAGGTCCAGGCCAGCCCTACAGACTATTTTGATGCTGAGGGTCTGGACCCCCTCAGGTGTGCCCTCTGCATGTGGATAAACTGTGTCACACTCATCCCACTCACTTCAAGGGGCTGTGTCAGAGACCTCCTAAAACTAGCACTGGATGCTTCCCTCCCGTTAGGAGCAGTTTTCAGTTCCAGAAAGCCCCTGCCATTCACATGATGGTACCCCCTCGACCCTTGAAACACTCTCCTTCCCTGAGCCCCATACCACCTGATCTCCTTCTATGCCCGCTTCCTATCCATCCACTCCTTCTAGAACTTTCTCAATGGTCCATTGCCCTCATGGTCTGTCCTCAGGTCTGTAGGTACTCCTGGAGGATTCCCTCCTGTGCCCTGATCCAAATGTCAAGGATGCCCCATTCTCTCCACCCAACCCAACCCAACAGACCTGGGGACCCCACAGTTTCTCCACAGCCCCCTAAAATGCAGAGAAAATCTGCCTGCCTGGTACAGAAGAGCTGTCCCCTCCCAAGACTGTGAGGGACAACCTCCAGCTTCTAGTCCCTTCTGTCAGCAGAGCTGCAGAGAAAGCCCGTTCATTCATCAGTCCCAGATCTCTCCTCGAGAAGCATCTCACTGCTCTGCCCAGCTTTCCAGCCCTTGGGCCCCTGCCTCCATGTGCACTGCAGCTCACCTGGGCCTTCCACTCAGATGTAGATAGAGGCTGGATAAACCTTTTGGGAAATGAACCCAGTTTAAGACCCAGAGTACCAGCGCCAGGCCCCACCTGACCTAAGCCAGGAACAGCCCAGCATGTGCACCAGGCTCAGCTCAGAGCGAGCTGGAGGACTCTGGGGCCTGCGTCTCTTCCCCAAGTCAGAGGCAGAAAGCCAGCAACCTGCAGCTGAGCCACTGTTCCCTCTAGACGGTCACATCCGGCTCCACTCCTTCCACCGGGGTCCCTCATTGTATCTTTCCCCAAGAAAAACAAGCATCGATGGGAGAGGGTTAACAGTTTATTCTATTTTTTCTGAGTGATTTTATCACTGTCGTTAGAACATTCATTGAAGTAAGTGAGGAATCCATCACAGGCTGACAGCAGTGTGCAGACTAATGGCTGTTAGATGGTAATAATTTTTAATATGATTTTTATTTCACTTAATTTCATATGTGCTTGACAAAAGGTCCCCAGTCACTGGGGAGCAGTGTGGAACTGGGAATATGCTCACAGGCAGGTCTATTAAGCCAGGTGCTGGAAGCGCTTCCGAGAAATAACTTTGCCACAGCAGTGGGGAGGCGGGCCAGGGGTGGCAGGCAGGGAGGGGGCTTCCATCACACCCCTCACACACAGATGTGGGCATGTGGGACAAGCATCAGGGGGTGGGCTGGCTCCCATAGCTACCCCTGAGCACCCCATGGATGCCTGTGCAGCTCCCCCTCATGAGGGGGCCACATTGTCACCTTTTGAAAGTCCCACAAGGGAATCAGGATCCAGAAGCTACGCAGACATGCGAGCCAAGGGACCAAGGGCGACACGAACACTCCCTCCTGGGCAAGACACATGGTTTCACACTAGGGACTGTCAGCTTGTGCTCCCTGCCTGTCCATCTGTCTGTCTGTCCACCCATCTGCCACTCTAGCCTGTCTCATCTGCCTGCCTCTCTCTAGGTCTGTCTGCCTTTCTATCATTCTGTCTCTGTCTCTCTGTCTGCCTGCCTCTCTGTCTTTCTGTGCATCTGTCTTTGTCTCCGTGTGTGTCTTTCTGTCTCTGTGCTTCTCTGTCTCACGCCCTTAACGCCCGGGCTCACACGCTGGCACCTACAGATTGAGCCGCATGTGACATGCCTAAAAATAACCGCACACAGAGCATCTCCGTCACCAAAACACACACCTCCCGCCGGGCTGTCCCTATAGGCCGCTAATGGATCGGGAGTCCTTGGGGGTTTCTGAACGTGATTTGTAACTATTAGGAAAATGGTGGGGAGACCAACCTGTGTGCACAAAAGGAAGCCCCCAGAGGCCGCCAGCCCCCCAGAGGGAGGGGAAGGAGACCCTGTTCCATGGAGTGGTGCTGGCCCGGGTCTATGGACGAACCCAATCTGATGGCAGCCCCCAATGAAGTGGGGGTGGGAAGGGGAGTGGGGTTGGGGGAGGGGGCAGGTCTGAAGCAGGATATGTGCAGCCAATACAAGCCACCCATGCACTCCCCCCCTGTCGGGGTGGCACCTCTGCAGCCCCAGTGAGGGACTCCAGCCCCCACAGAAACACAGGCGGTTCCCACACCCGCTCTCACCTCAGCAGAGCCTTGAATGAGAAAAGAGTTGGAAACCGGCCCCCAAAAGCATGGGAGCACTGGGAGGCAGGCGGGGGGTGGGGAGAGATGGGGAAGCTACAACCTTCACACCTGCACTTGTCTGACCAGAGATGCATGAGGGAAAGGGCACTCACCTGGCAGGTGGGAAACTCCCCATTGCTCCTGGCTGGTGCTCCCTTTCTCCACGGCATGTCTCCATCAGAGAACATTGAGCATAGCTGGCGGTGCCCCCAGCTCCTTGGCTCCCCCTGGAGGAGGCAGGGAGCAGTGCCCCAGCTCTGGCTTCAGACCTACCCCTGCTCTTACTGCTGTGCTCTAGTTCTCCGAGCAGGTCTGCTGTGCCGTGCTGAGAATCGAGCTGTCCAGGCTTTAAACCTGCTCCCCAGCTCTGTGGATGTGGGAAACCTGTTTGACCTCGACACACCCCTGTTTCCTCTCCAGCGCCCCTGCAGCAGTCACTCCTACCTCAGAGGTAAAAATCAGGATGAAGAGGAAGGGTTCTGAGGACAGAAAAGCTTGCCTGGTGTGATGACTCCTTCCAGTGTCTTCTGGAAAGGGTGCGTATGGGATTTTCCTGGGTTCTCAGAGGAAGGAGGGCCGGGGCAGTCCACCCATGATGTCACCCACTCTTGTTCCAGCCAGGCTCTTATCCTGACTGGCCTGGGGGCACCTGCCTGCCAGTTTCTGAAGCAGGTTGAGGCAGGATCGAAGTCCCCTTACACGGGTCAGTTACCGCCAAATCTGGAGGGAGCAAGAAAAGGCGAAAGATAAAGGGTAGATAGAAGGACAGGCTCTTTGACTGAGACTCAAGCAGTCAGCTAGGTTAGCCCCTTAGTAGCTACCCCTGGGGCTGGCCTGAAGGGGGTCTTGCACCATGGACAGCGCCAGGCCGCTGTCCAGGGTGCTGACGTGTTTGTCCACACTGCACTCTTGCCCTTTCTACATCCAAATTCTGCAGGCCAGGAGGACACAATTCTGGAAACTAAATTAAACCAACAGTTCTGGAGTGAACCAGGACTGATGGAAAATGGGGTAGTGTGGATCTGAAGACACCATGCAAAGAGAGGTCTTTGGGCACACCTCAAGTCCCTTTTCCCAGCATTGACCATGCCGCAAATTTCATTACTTAGCAGGACCTAAATATACCCACCCACAGTGGGCTGAGAGAGAAATGTCCATAGAGGAATCTGTACTCCACATCCTTTAGGCAAGAAACCCATGATGAGCCCTTTACTTGAGTGACTCAAATGAATTCTCCCATAACCAAATGAGGTAGACACCACAACTGTCTCCTTTAGCAGGTGAAAATCCCAAGATTAGAGAAGCTTTTGACTCCCCAGGGTAGAAGCAGAGGGGAAGGATTCCAACAAGACAAAATTAAATTCCAACATTTCTCTCGTGGCCATGCATGTGTCTATTCCTAGTTCCCAGACAAGGCAAAGAATAGACTCTCTGAGTATCTGCTGAATAAACAGTAATTTTAAAAAGTCACTGCAAGAGAATAAGAGGGAATTCCCTGCTGCTGAGGTGGGTTGGGATGATGTAGGATGGGGTGGGGTGGTGAGAGGGATGCTGGGAACAATGGTGGAGGAGAATGGGCACTGGTGGAGGGATGAGTACACGATCATTGTATGACTGTAATGCAAACACAAAAGTTCCTAAGTTTGTAACTGTACCCCACGGTGATTCACTAATAAGAAAAAATTTTTAAAGTTGCTCCAAGAATGGTTCCTCTCTCCTTCATTTATCTGTCTTGCAAATGGGAGGTTGGTTCAGCTTCGAAGTTTAGACACAGACATTTGCACTGGCGAGACCTAATCCCACACCAGGACCCCCAAGGTACCTGATGAACCTTGTTGCCCCTTAATACGTATGGCTTGACCATCTCACACTTCCCCACATCACAGCCTGGACCATCTCATGGAGGTTTGACCATCTTAGTCCTCCCCACATCACAGACTGGAGGTACTAGGATGTGCCTGTCTGTAGCCTGGAGCAGCCAGCGAAGGCGAGGCTGCCAGAAGCCAGCCTGCCAGCTCTGATTCTGTAGCTGGAATGGCTGTGGAAAGTCAAAAGTGTCCCCTAAGTGCCCCAGGGGGGGCGGGTGAAAGCCCTCTCCACCCCCAAGGACCCAGCCTCAGCAGCTGAAAAGCTCCACAACCCAACCACCACCATGCTCAAGGCCGTTCCCCACATGTTCAGGCTGAGCTTCACGCATGGGTAAATCTATACTTGGACTGCGCGGACGCATTTGTGACCACTCGACACATCATAAGACACACCCTACCCATTATCCAAGAGTACCACACCACATTTGTTGGGGTTCAAATAGTAGGAAACCAATCATAGAGGGAAATATACATGCTTATATGTATATATATATATACAAAAGTTCACGTCACTCAACTTTTAACAGCATGTTAATGATATCCTAAAGAAGATCTTAATGGCCCCTGCCAAAATATAACTATCTTCACACTGTTTCCTCTATGGATACTTTTTTTTAGCATTTTCAGCAGTTTTTCTTAACAAGCAATACAAAATATATTATTTTGGTTGCACTTTGGGACAGGGATTGGGGCTTTGGATGGAAGCATCCCAAATATGGTGGTGGGAAGGTGTAATGGTGGTGGGATTGATGTTTGAATATTAAATCTAATCAAATATTGTGAACAACCTTATAAAATAAAATTTTTTAAAAAAGTTTCCCCTGAGTCCCAGTGATAATTACCATTCCTGTGATATTTGGGGTTTGTCCACTTTGGCAGCAGCAAGAGACCAAGTTAAGCAAGTTTTGAGGGTAGCCAGGACCCAAAAATAGCACTCTTGACTCACAGGGTGAGTAAAGATTCTGGAACATTCTGCTTTGCAGTGTAAAAAGTCATAAATTACCCCATTGATCTGGGACCCGGCGGTTCATAGGTCACCACCCAGCTCAGTGGGAATAGATCCTTTCAGAGCAGAAAGCTCCATGGAAGCAGGTCAAAGTCTAACCTCCAAAAGGGTTAGTGAATAGAAGCCCCACTTTATGTCAAAAACAGACCAGCCACGAATTGCTCTTCATTCTGTTCCTCTAGCAAGCCCACGATTATGCCAAGCAAAGGATACCCAAGACCAAACAACTGATGCCTTGATGGACAAAAGAGGAAAAGAAATCAAAATAATCAGTAACTTATTCCAGACAAGCCTTTGTTCAAGATGGAAGGACTAGGGTCCTTCTCAGGCCATGTGGGCTGAGGCTGTCCCTCTGACAGCTTTCTATGGACCCCATGTGGACCCACTGGTCATGGGTCCTATCCCTGGACAGCCAAGACAGGTCAAAGCAGTAAACTCTAGCAGTTGTTAAAGACACAGATTCAGGGATGGAGGCTTCTTTATGAAATTCTAGTTCTGCACTTATTCATGGTTTACCTCCATACTGTTCTTCTCTCTGGACCCCAGTCACTGTAGCTGTAAAACATAATAATAAAACTGAACCTTCTTGCATCTACATAATGGAATACTATGCATCAGTTAGGAAAATGAAGTTATGAAATTCGTTTATAAATGGATAGACATGGAGATTATAATGCTGAGTGAAATAGTCAGAAGGGACAGACATAGAAAGACTACACTCATTTGTGGGAAGTAAATAAACACAATATGAGACTAATACCCAAGGACAGTAGTAACAAGGGCCTAGAGGATTGGTACACAGTTGAAAGCCTGCCTCAGATGCTGGGTGAGAGGACAATTGGGATAGAGAAGAGACCATTATGACAAAGAGAGTTAGAAATGATCATTCTGGGTAGGAACTGCATGCTGAAAGGAGGTAAAGGGACAAAGATGATAACCTCTCTGTATCTGTATTGCAAACCATAATGCCCAAAAAGAGTGAGAGAGATAGAGAGAGGAGAGAGAGAAAGAGAGAGAAGAGAGAGGAGAGAGAAAGTGCCTGCCATAGGGAACAGGCTTGGGAAGGGGGATGGCGGGAGGGAAAATGGGATCATTGGTGGTGGGAAATGTACACTGGTGGAAGGACGAGTGTTGAAACACTGTATGACTGAATCCAGTCATGAACAGCTTTGTAACTGTGTATCTCATGGTGACCCCAAAAAAATTAAAATTAAAAAACAAACAAACAAACAAACAACAACAAAAAAAAAAACAATGGAAACCACCTCAAGGCTGGTCGCAGCACTGAAGTGGTGACAAGGCTGAGTCAGCCGCAGGTACATGAGCTGTGGTATCCAGAGGGTGGGACCAGCTGGGGAAGAGCAGCAAGGGGGACTCAGCCTGACATTTTGTCTCCAGGGAGAGTCTATACTAGGCTCTCTCCCTTGGGCCTTGGGGATCCACTTCACACAGACCCTAATACAGAAGACACATCCCAGCTGGAGCTAGCCCTTCCTGTTCTGCATGGCGACAGTGTCACCAGGGCTTGATTAGTCTGTGCTAATCACCCACTCTGGTGAGCCTCGCCTAAACTTAACTGCACATGCATACATACACACGTGTGTGCATACATACACACGTGTGTGCATACATACACACGTGTGTGCACACATGTACACACATGCACACACATGCACAAACACACACACACACACACACACATACACATACACTCCTGAATTTGAAAGCAAATGGAGCTGGAACTGACACCTCTCTCTCTCTCTCTCTCTCTCTCTCTCTCTCTCTCTCTCTCTCTCTCTCTCTTTCTCTCTCTCTCCTGGGTTTTCCCTGTAAGATGGAAGGGAGTCCCCAGCTCTTCCAGGTGGCCTCATCTAGCATGAAGCCTGCCGAGGGTTGTCTGACCAGGAATACACCCGTCCCCACTCTCCTGTGGGCAGCGCCAGTAGCTGGAGGAAATAGGCGGCATCAAGGAAAATTGGAGGAACTCAGAGCTTTGCCAACTTTCCCTCCTCTCAATCTGTTTTCTACCTCAAGTTTTCCAGAGCAAGAAACAGTCTAGTTTCAAGGATAACAACAAGGATTTGGGCCAAGCTAAGCCAACAACCCAAATGCAGGACAACAGACAAGAGGATAGAAGATGCTGTGATCTCCAGGCGCCGTGGAGCCCAGCATGGCTGTCGGGGAGGACAGACAGAAACTTCTCTTCACCTGTGTGGAGAACGAGATGCCCACGAGAGAAGGACAATTGCTGGTGATCTCACTCAACTGTGATATGGAGACAAAACAAAGGACTGGACAGTTGTAAATAGTGACCAAAGCCCCAGCCTGCGGTTACAAAACTCAGATAAGCAAGCCGTGGGGGGAGAAGCAGGAGGGATGAAGAGTGGACAGAGGGGACAGAGGAACAGTTGTGGAGGGTCTTGGGCTCTTTGATGGTGGGTGAAATAACTGCATATCAAAACCATAATCATTAATATGAGTAGCCAGGTCATCTAAACTGTATTTTTTAAGTTAAAAAAAGGAAAAAATATTTTTAAAAGAAATAAAATCCAATGTATATAATTTTAAATATTTTAAGGACTGGAGAGATAGGACAGTGGGTAGGTCACTTACCTTGACTGCCAATGACCTGGGTTCAATCCTTGGCACCTCATATGGTCCCCAAGACTGTCAGGAGTGATCCCTGAGTGCAGAGCAAGGAGTAATCCCTGAGAAGAGCTGGGTATATATAAGCTAGACTCAGGAGTCTACACTGTTCCTCACTGCCAACTAAACTCACTCAGCCTCTTTACTCACTGGAATAAAGGGGTGCCCAATATCACCCTCACCGGCACCTCCAGGGCCCAAACAGAACTGAAAAGTAGGAGGGATGTGGCCTCATGGTCTGGGCTAAACATCAATAAGAATCAAGGGCACAAAGGATCCCAACCCCTGCCAGACTGCTCACCCCTCAGCAGGGAGCCCCCCTTGGAAAGTGGTCCCAGAGAAGCCTGAGCAGAATGTTACCACATGATCTAGCAATTCCATCCCAGGGGAGCCAAGACCATGGAAGTGTGTGTGTATGTGTGTGTGTGTGTGTGTGTGAATGAATGAGAAAAAGAGTATGAGAGTGTGTGAGAGCATGTGTGAGAGAGTGTTTGTGGAAAGTGTGTGTGTGAGTGTGTGTGAATGTGTGAGTGTATGTGTGAGTGTGTGTGTAAGAGAGAGAGTGTGAGTGTGTGTGTGAGAGGGAGAGAGAGAATGAGTGTGTGTGTGTATGAGAGAGAGAGAGAGAGAGAGAGAGAGAGAGTGAGAGTGCCCACTGGGACATGATGCAAATCCTGTGATGAATGCTCAGAACAGCACAATTCACAGCAGCTAGTCAGACCAACCCAACGTTTAGCAGTGCACAAAGAAGACACAGAGTATGTGTCTGTGTGCACTGCATCTGTTCAGCAGAATATCATTTGCCAGCTCAAAGGAATTTCAGCATGTGCTTCCACATAGATGATGCTTGGAAACCTATGAAATGAACAAGACCAAACACATGAGCCCATGTGCGCTGTGAGTCCCTCTACATAAATGTCCAGACATGATCTCTGTAGAAACAAAAGATTTGTGAGGCCCATTGACTAAAAAGGGGTGACTGGGGCCAGAGTGATAGTACAAGCAGGTATTTCAATTGCTGTGCATGCAGCCATCTGGGGTTCAATTCCTGGGTGCCCCATATGGTCCCTAAATGCTGCCAGGAATGATTCTTGAGTGTAGCCAGAAGTAAGCCCTGGTCACACAAAGCATGGCTGGGTGTGACCCCAAAACTTAAATAAATAGAAATGGGTAACTTCTTTCTGAATTCAGGTTTCTTGGAGGTACTATGGAGATGTTCTGGCTCATGACAAGCTCAGATGCTTGATGGTGCTAATAACCGTCCTTTAGAGAGGGCACCATTTAAAAGAGGGGATTGAACAGGATGGGAATTCTGACTTTGAAAGAGGACAGTCCACATTCCACAAATGCCACCATGCTCCCAGCTGAATCCCACTGCTCAAATGAGCCTCACCCAGAAATTAATTTGATGAAACAGTCAGGAATGCGGGTTTTGTGACTGAAATCTCCAACTTTGACATGGCGAGAAATAGGCTACCTCTCCCTGATTCCCTAAAATTCTGGAAGCCCGGCAGTCACGCACCATGCCCCAAAAGCTGTCAGTCAGTTAAGAATTTAACTCCAGCTGTATGACTGCTTTAGAAATTTTGGACTCCCTGGAGTGTACGACCAAGATTTTGGCTGTGCGACATTTTAAACTCTGTAAAGCTGATCAACCAGGAGTAGCACCCCAGATGGGATGGCATATAATGCAGAAAGCAACCAATCTTGATTCACAAAAGATCAACACGGAAGGCTTAACCTGTAACAACATCTTAGTAATCTCTTACACAAGGGCTTAAGGGCTCCACCGTGAGATAAACAATCTTCACTAACTTTTATCTAAGGATACATTTTTTGATCATCCTTTTAGCAAATTATTTATAGCAAGCAATGTGAAATAAATTATTGCGACCTGCTATGGGGGCAGGCTCAAGGGTGATTGGAAAGATGGAAACAATGGTGGTGAGAAGGTGCAATGGTGGTGTGATTGGTGTTGGAATATTGAATGTCTGTAACTAAACTCATGACTTAATAAAGTTACTTTTTAAAAGAAGAAAGAAAAAAAAAAGAAAGAGGACGGTTTGGATTGAGGAGTCTGGGCAAAGACTGAGGTTCAGAAATACCTCCTCACAAGCCCATGGAGACTGCTGTGGTGCCTGCAGGTTGGCCGGGAGCACAGAGAAAAGGTGGTTGTAGAACTGATCATGGCCATCTGGTCACTGCTGAGAGTCAGCGGCCCTGAAGAGGCCACCCAGCACCCCCATTAATAGTAGTTAAAGCATTTTTCAGACCACGGGCATATTGCCTCATACTATGTCTTAGTTTTGACATCTGTAAAATGGAAAGAATGACAACACCTATTTCATGATGCTGCAAAAATCCAACAAGAGCATCAACAGCCCGGGAATGGTGCTAGACACATAATAAATGTGGGCCACTAACAATGTCAAGTTCTCACTAAGTTTCACCAGTATTCCCAATGGACAATAACTGTGATCCACAGCTAGATGGTTGCCTGCTGCCCCACCTCCAGGATTCAAGGGACACTGGGGTATTGCTATGGGTGTACCCAAGGCTGAAGGGCCAGTAGAGATCTGCTGCAGACGAGTCAGGGAGGTATTCTGTTACCTGGCCTGGTGTGGGATGGAGTGACGAGGAAAGCAGATGGGAGAAGCCTTTCCAAGAGAACAGGACCGGCCCTGATGACTCCCTCAACATTCCCAGGTCCCAGTAGGGGGTGGGGCCAGCTGTAGCCTAAGTTCAGGCGCATAGAGAAAGGAAGATTCTAGGAAGTGCAGAGCCACAGGTAGAGGCAGAGATGTGATGATCACTATGAATCAAGAGGGAGGAGCAAAGACAGAGGGGGGGTAGAGGAAAGGGGTGGGTGCAAGGCTGCAAACATTAGGGAAGAATCTGGATAAAGGGTCGGAAGGATGGGTGGTACAGGTGGAGAGAGGGGTGGATGGGTAGATGGTGGGGTGGATGAACGGATGGTGGTGGATGAATGGATGGGTGGATGGGTAGATGAATGGATAAATTGGCATATGGATGAATGAGTGGATGAGTAAAGGGATGAGTAGGTGGATGTCTGATGGACAGATAAACAAAATCAATGAGGATGGATGAATGGGGACATGAGTGAATGGTGGATGGATGAGTGGGTGGGTCAATGAAAGGATAGATGGGTGGGGAGGTGGATGGGTGGTGGGTGAGTGAATGGTTGGAAGGATGGGTGATACAGGAAGGATGATAAGAAGCAGACGGAGGGAGGAGATGAAAGGGTGTGTGGAGCTTCTGCAGAAAGAACCAAGAGGAGCAGGATGGCTGGAGAGCCAGCCTTGAGGGCAGCTGAGTAACCCAACCAGCACAGAGACTGGGAGCGCGTCTAGGGGCGGGGTGCAGCCTTGCATGCACGAGGCCCTGAGCTCACTCCCAGCACCACATGGCTTCCTGGAAGCAGAATTGGGTAGGTCTCGCTGGGGGGCCCTGGGAACCTCCAGAAACAGTGGGCCTGAGCTGGGCCTCCCTGGAAGCACTGCTGGGGGTGGTCACCAAACAAAGAAAGTCCCAGAAGGAGAGGGCTGGGGAGATGCTGTTGGGGGCAGGGACAGAGCCAATAGGCGGAGCAGAGACACAGCAGCTCCTGGGGTCCCAGCGAGACCCCGCTGTACACCAGGGATAAGAGGAAGGGAGGACACAAATCCCATGTAATGAAGGACAGGCATGGACAGGGAGACCCAAGACCTGCAGAAATAGGGGAACAGCGTCAGAGGCAGACAAGGGTGGGCGTGGAGGCAGCTCTGGGGCCTTTGTTCTGCAGACGGGAGGGCTGAGGAGAGGCTGAGGCAGGAAGGGCACAGGGCTGCTGGTCAGTGCCCAGCACAGAGCACCCCCGAGGTTTGGCAAGAGCAAGACCCTATGTCTGTCAGCTGTCCACACGGTGGTGAATCGCTGGTCACCGAGGCCAGCAGGAGCACCAGGCCTGGGGAGCAGCAGAGGGTGGACACAGCCAGGAGGACTGTGACCTGCCTACCATCACGCCGGCCTGTGGGCAGACCCAGGGACACACGCCCTCCAGAAAAACTGATAGTGGGGGGAAGGCCAGCAGGACCCCTGAGAAGCCTCCTCTCCCCCTGCCGGCGCCCCCCGCCCACCACCGCGGGCCTGACAGGCCTCAGCCCGGAGCACAGATTTATCTCCAAATGCCGCCACAATCCCGCTATTGGATTTGTAATCACAGGCTCCAATGTTCACGGGATAAATATACTAACAAACTAATTGTTTGTTAGCTCTGAGGTTGGGGCAATCAACGCGTCCAGCATGAGCGATGGGCCGCCAGCCTGCCGCAGCCAGGGCCATCCCAAGGCCCGGGGCCCGGGCTCGGGGGGCGCTGCAGGGCTTGTGGCGGGGGTGCGTGCGGCCCCACCCCCAGCCCCCCACGCCGGGGGCCCCCCGCGCTAGCCCTGCGCGCGCCTCATCAGTGGCAGACATAAACTAACTCAGCTCCTGGGGACCCCAGAGGAGTAGCAGGAACTGTTTGGTGGAGAATTATAGCTGTGGGTGAAATTAGATGTACTCTGAGCCCCAAGGCTGAGAGAAATAAAAAGCATTTTAAATGGAGTGTAGAATTCATATTCCTCAGTCACCTCCCAATAAATAAATCTTGTACCAGTTTTTTCTGTAAACAGTGGTTACACTCAGCTTCTATTGTCTAACGTTCCACATGCTGAAGGGTGGTGGGACCCAGCGGCGTGGGCGGGGAGTCAGTGGGAGATGCGCGAGGTCTGGTGGGGGGGTCCTGGGATGGCTGGCCAAAGCGGCTGCCCTGGGGGCGCCCTCCGCTCTGCGGAGGGCTGAGGAGGGTCCCCCCAGATCATACCTGGGCTGAGCTGCCCCCTGGGAGCTGTGACCACGCGGCAGAACTCACTCTTCAGGAGCACTGAGCTCAGGGGTGCAGAACCTGACTCAAACGAGGCCTGAGACGCCTCAAGTCTCCAGGAAACGGTGCTTCCCTCGTGGAAAGCTGGTCGCAGTGAAGGGGGGGGGGGTGCAGGAACACAGGCGACCAGGTCACCTTCTGGGGCTCTTTCTTTTGTTTCTGATTTCCTTTATAAAAAAAAGCCATGCATTCCAGGGACAACAATGGCACCAACTCACCGTTAGAGATGAAAAATGGAACACACAGAGAATCCCAGACCTGTAACTGTCTCCTGGACCCGACACCCTGATGGGGCTCCCTCTTGGTCACCGGCTGATTTTCCTCCCTGTCTTGCTCTGGTGTGTGCATGAGGCGGGACCTCGCCCGCCTGCTGAGCCCTGCAGAGAGCGGGCACAGAGCGGGGTGTTTTGAATGTGCTCGCTCTGAATCTCCCGGTACGCCTGCAAATAAGGAAATTGATCATAAATATTAATCCCAGCCTAGATCACAGAGAGCAGCCAGCATGGCCCGGCACCTCTGTGACATGCCCACATGGGCTCATCTGTCCCTCGCACTAGGGTCAGCCAGGGGAGGGAGCTTGTCCACACCCCCAAGAGACAGAGTGTCAGAGCCGGGCTGCACCAAGTCTGTCTGCTCTTGGTGATGCCTGAGCCCGCTTCTCCGTGCTGTCTTTCCTCCTCTGACTCTCCTTTAAAGGCCTGGAGGAAGCATCCATTTTTTGTTTTTGTTTTTAATTTTTATTAGTGAGACACCATGAGGTACAGTTGTAGACATCCAAATTTTGTGCTTGGGTTTCAATTATACAATGATCAAACACCCATCCCTCCACCAGTGCCCATTTTCCACCACCACGGATCCCAGTATCCCTCCCACCCTCCATCCCCCCATTCCACCCTGCCTCTGTGGCAGGGCATTCCCCTCTGTTCTCTCTGTTCTTTGGGGTGTTATGGTTTGCAAAAGAGGCATTGAGAGGCAATCATGTTTGTTCTATAGTCTACTTTCAGCGTGAGGAAGCATCCGTTTTTCCTTGTCTCAGATGAAAGTTTCGGCCGGCCCCTTGCCCCTGCCCTGAGCGGGGAGGTAATGAGGTGGCAGGTGCTGGGCTGGTTCAGTGGCCCAGAACCCTGTTTTGCAAGTGTGAGGCTGTGAGTTCAGTGCCTGTTGCCGCCCACCTGCACCCATCACATCCTGGCACCGCAGGGCCTGAACACACCTCGTCCTCCTCATCCTCAGCCCCGCAGACCGAGAGTCCCAGCTGAGCCCTGCAGGCCTCCTGCACACTGTTCGGAAGAAAAGGGAAGAAAAGACAGGGAGGCAGCAGGTGTGGCTCGGACCCGGGTAGGCGAGGTCTCCACTCCAGCTCCGATGCTCACTGGCTGTGTGTTCTTGGGTCCAGCGCTAGCCCTCTCTGGGCCTCAAAGCTCTCTCTGGGGACTGAGTACTAATACTCCACAGCACTGCGGAGAAAACCTAATGAGTCCATCACGGGGGGGGGAGGGGGGCACTCGGCATAGTGACCAGCACGTGCCAAGGGTTCCCAAATGCCCTCGAGCCTCCAGATTAAGAACACAAGGATGTTTGGGGAAAGAGAGGGTGGGTGGGAGGGAGGAGGGGAGAGAGAGAGAGGAGAGAAAGGGAGAGAAAGAGGAAGAGGGAGGCAGAGCGAGAGAGGGAGAGGGAGAGAGAGGAGAGAGAAGGAGAGAAGGAGAGGGAAGGAGAGAGAGGGAGATAGAAGAAGGGAGAGTGAGGAGAGAGGGGAGGGAGGGAGGGAGTGTTGGATGGGGGGGAGAGGGGGAGAGGAGGAAAAAGAGGAAGGGAGAGGAAGAGGGAAAGAGAAGGAAGGAGGGAGGCCACAAGAGCAAAGGGGGGAGCAGGGCCACACCCCCATACCCCCTCCTGGCTCCTGCTTCCTGTTCCTTCTCTTTCACTACCTGGCCGACACCCATCCTGCAGGACTCCAGGAATAGTGCTCCGGACTCAGGGCTGACGTGAGAGGAGGAAAGAGAGGCTGGGGGTGGCAGGGCTGGCACTCGCTCTGCATGCGGGAGGCTCGGGTTCATGCCCCGGTGCCACCTGGTGCCTGAGCACTGCCAGAAGCCACTCCCAGACAGAGCTGGACAGAATTCCTGACCCAACCAGGCATGGCCTCCAACACAGAAAAGAGGAAAGAGAAGCGACCTGGCCCCCCTGGCCGAGCTGGACCCTCACCGAGCTGGCCGACCCCTGAAATGGGCGGTTTGGCTGTCGGTACTGCATTTGCCCTGTGATGCTGCAGTCCTCATGGACATGGGCACATTCCTGGGGTAATACGGGCTCAGGTCTTCTCTGACCTGGCAGGATTCACACCCAGGCAGAGTACAGAGAGGCAAGGGGAGCTGGGTACCCTGCTCCATACCAGCTCTGCAGGACCTGGCTCACTCACTGGGTCCTTTGCAGCTGCAGTCTAGGAGGCCTTCCTGGAGGAGGAGGGCAACAGGAGCATCTGGAGAGGTGGACAGCAGAAGGGGCGGAGTGTGGGCAGGAAGGAAGGCTGGGCTCAGGACTGGACTCCCAGGTCACCTACTCTCTCGGGGGGGTGGGGGCCTCTCAGCTTGCAGCTCTGAGTGGTGGGGCTGGCACGCCACGTTGGAACAGGTGCCCAGCTCCCCTGGGAATGAATGATGCACAGAAGGACCGAATGAATGAGTGAAGGGCAGGTGTGGCCTCTGCTCCCAGCCCACAGTGGCAGTGGACGGTGGGGTGGCCGGACTCCCCGTCTTCCTGGGGCCCTTGCTCATTTGTTTCTGGTTAATTAAATGGTAAGATTTTCATGTCTGATTAGTCTCTGCCAGCCGGCTTCATTACCGGCGCCCCCATAAATCACAGCAGGGGCCCAGCTCCAGCCCCCACCCCAGCCCGGCCCGCAGAGCTGGCCTTTAGGGGACCCCCAAGAGACGGGAGGGGTGGCCAAGCCTGTCCTGTAAGCTGAGCTCGTGCCCCTCCTGGCCCTGCACCCCACGCCCTGCCCCCCTGGACTCTCCACAGCCTCCTGGGCTGGGGGTCTGTAACACAGGTCTGCCCCCACCCTCCTCACAGAGGAGAGCGGAGACCCCGCACCCTCACTCACGAGGCCTGTTTCCTCAGCTGAGGGGGGCAGTCAGGGAACTCACATCTGGGGTTCCCCGGGGAATAGGGTGGGGTTCACCCCACGGCCAGGCCTGGGCAGAGGCAGCAGCATCTGCGACTGGGACTTGGTGAAGGACAGCCCAGCTGGCCCCTGGGCACAAGCTGCCCCATCATGCCACCACCTCCCCGCACTGGGCTGAGCACCCTCTGCCCAGGGAAGACAGGGGCAGTGGAAGGGCCCCGTGCAGGCAGCCCCCAAGGCAGGGAGTTCCGTGGGACCTCTGTTTCACCTTTAGCCCTGGACGGGGAATGGAGAGGAGTGGGAAAACAGAGAAGATCAGAACCCCCCCCACACACACACACCGACTCTGACCCCACAGGCAGGACCTGCCCACAGCTGCCCCCACAGCCCCACAGCTGACAGAGAGAGGGCTCAGACCCTGTCCGCCTGCAATGAAGGAAGAAACGGCAGTGAAGGGACAAATCACCCAAGGAAGGCTAAAGTCATGGATGGATGGACAGATGGACGGGCAGACAGACAGACAGATGGGCAGGTGGGCGGATGGACAGTCACATGGGCAGGTGGGCAGGCGAATGAACAAGTGGGTGGGCAATGTATGTATAGATGGATGGATGGATGGATGGATGGATGGACAGGTGGGTGGGTGGGAATATGGATGGATGGGCATGTAAGTGGATGGATGGATGGATGGATGGATGGATGGATGGATGGATGGATGGATGGATGGACGGGTGAGTGAGTGGTATATGGATGGATGGGCATGCAAGTGGATGGATGGATGGATGGATGGATAGATGGATGGATGGGCAGATGACAAATGGATGAATGGTGGATGGGTGGATGGAGGAATGGACGAATGCACTGGTGGGTGGATGGATGATGAGTAAATGCTTGAAAGGATAGAAAAAGGTAAAAACAACAGAATGAAGAGATCATTGATTGAATAATTGGATAAATAGATACATGGGAAAATAAGAGAATAAATAAGTGATCAGATAAGTGAATGAAAGACTAAATGAAAATAAATAATAAAATAGTAAAAGAGAGGGAGGAGAGAAGGAGGGAAGGAGAGAGGGAAGAAGGAAGGGAGGGTGGTGAGGGGAAGGAAGGAAGGAAGGAAGGAAGGAAGGAAGGAAGGAAGGAAGAAAGGAAGGAAGGAAGGAAAGAAGGAAGGAAGACTTGGAATCTGGGTAAGGGGGAGGCTGGTAGGCCTGCAGGGGGCCTCCCTAGTGGAGGAAACTCAGTCTCCCCAGCCCTGGCTCCTCCGCAGAAAGCTGGTGGTCGCTCCTGCCGCACCCCCATCACATCTGGGGCTCAGGGAGCCTCCTTGCTGGCAGTCTGGGAGTGGGGCGGGCACAGTTGGCTTTGCCAAGCCCTTGGCCTGGTCTTTAACTATTACATTAAGCATCTGCTTTGCCATTCACGGACCGGATAGCATTTTACCCCTGAGATCTCTGATTTTATTACCTTCCAGGGAGAGGGCCAAGCAAGTGTTCTTATTGATTTGCACATTAAATATATTAGTAATAAAACAACATCTCCGTAAACCAATTGTAAAATCAATATTAATTGGTACCAAAATATCACAAGTAGTTGAATTACAATTAAGCGAGGGTATGAGTGGTGTCTCAGGGCACGGGGTGCGAGGCCCAGCAGGGGGCACATCTGGGGAGGGGGCCCCCGGCTTCAGGATTAGGCAGAGTTGAGCTCTCCTCTCTGAGCTTTGGTTTCCTCATCTGCTAAGTGGGGCAGGGTGGGGGATTATTCCAACACATGGCGGTCTGGAGGAAACGGGGGCTGTGTGGCTGCTCCCAAGATGCTCGCCCCACAGTGCTCATCACCCCACACTAGGATGAAACCACCCTCCAGACGGGTGATAGCCACAGAGAGAGGCTGCTTTGTGGGGGTGCACGAGTCTGGGAGGGGGTGTCTCAGGCTGCAGGAAGGCACCACTTAGAGCTAAGACCTAGACACTGGGGGGAACCAAGCAAGGGGGAGCGTATTGGTCGGACACAGGGACCCACCTGCGCTTTGTATCACTCCAGCAGACCCAGCGGGAAACTCTGGGTCCCTGCAAGGGTGGGAGGGTGCTGGCATTTGAGGAGAGCAGGGGCCCCAGGAGAGAGGCTGCACCAGCTCCTGAGTGGCCCAGGCGGGGCTCCCCTCCTAGGGACAGGCTGGTGAGCAGTCGCTGCTGCCCATGTCCCAACCTGTCTGCTAACATCCCAGCATGTTCTAGCATGTTCCAGCACATTCCAGTACATTCCAGCATATTCCAGACTCGGAGAGGTCCACGGGCAGCTGTGCAACAGCAGGCAGGGAGTCATGTTCCACTCTCTGCAGGTAGAGACTAAAGGGATCCCAAACAATGGCCTGGGGTAGGGGGAGGGACACACTGGTGCAGGCCCCCTCCAGGGAAAAAAAAAACTAAACAAGGTCAGGAGAGAGCTTGGGGGTCAGGCGGAAGCACGAAAGGCCCATGCTGGATCTCTGGGACCGCATGGGGGCCCCCTGCCCAGTGGAGGTGGCCCTGGGGTCCCCCACACCTGGGATCCCAGGACCCTAGCATCGGTGTATCTCGGGGAACGGTCCTGGGCCCCCTGAGCAGTGCTTGCAATAAGCCAAACCCTCCCCAGGTCCTTGGGCCTCTGCTCCCGCCGCTGATCACATGGAGACGCCGTGGGGACCCCCAGGCCAATACCGCAGAACACTGGCTGCTGTCTCCCCCCCTAGACCGGCCCGAACCTGGAGGCTGGTGGACCTGGAGAGAGAAATGAAAGTCCAGATTCCAGCGGTGATGGGGCTACCCTCTCTGGCTCCCGAAGCGCCTGCAGCTTGCCAGGGCACAGGCCCCTCGGAGCCAGCCCCCGTGTCCATAAGCCCCCGCTTCCTTCCTTCCATACCTGTGGGCCCCCTCCTCCATCCCCCCAACCTGGGCAACACAAGCTTGAAGGATCCCCATTTCCAGAGTTCCAGGCCAGCGTGCCAGCCCGAGAGAACGCCAGTCCAAGAGAAGGCCGCCAGCCACCAGCCAAGGACCCCGGGAGGGCCCATCCTCACAGCCAGGATTCCATCCCCAAGGGCTCAGGCTCTGGGCCTCCGCAGGGGAGAGTGGATGGGGGGGGGGGGTGTCGAGGGGGCCTCACTGGATACCCACAGCACCGAGAGAGAGAGAGAGAGGTGTGAGGGCATCAGAAACTCAGGCCTCGGCCGGTTCAAGCTCGGTCCCCATCACTTCCCCTCGAGGATAGCAATCAGCCCCCGCACACACTGCCAAGGGTCTGAGGCAGCCCCCAACCCCCTCGCAGCCCCAGCTGTGACTGGCATTTGTGCCATGTGTGGGGTAACAGGACTTGGGTGTGGGTGCCGCCCGAGCTACCTGTGTTCGCAGGGAACCTGCCCAGGTCTCAGCATTGCAGAGCGAGCACAGACAGGGAGGAGGGAGATGGGAGACATGCACGGGGGTCTGCACACCTGTGCGGTGCATGGTGACCCCCATGGCCCAGACAGCAGGGTCCGGCCACCCAGGGAAAGGTGCAATGAGCTGATTCACCTCCCTACTCTCCCTCCTTCCCTCCCTCCCTCCCTCCTTCCTTCCTTCCTTCCTTTTTCCCTTATTCCTTTCTTCTCTTCCTCCCTCCCTCTCTCCCCCTCTTCCTTCCTTCCTTCCTTCCTCCCTCCTTTCCTCCCTTTCTCTTCCTTCCTTCCTTCCTTCCTTCCTTCCTTTCTTCCTTCCTTCCTCCCTCCTTTCCTCCCTTTCTCTTCCTTCCTTCCTTCCTTCCTTCCTTTCTTCCCTCCTTCCTTCCCTTCTTCCTTCCGTCCTTCCTTCCCTCCTTCCTCCCTTCCTTCTTCTCTTCCTTCCTTTCCTTCCTTCCTTCCTTCCTTCCTTCCTTCCTTCCTGCCTTCCTTCCTTCCTTTCTTTCTTCCTTCCTCATCCCTCCCTTTCTCCTTTTCTTTCTTCCTCCCTCTCCTTCCTTCCTTTCTTCCTCCCTCCCTTTCTCCCTTCTTTCTTTCTTTCTTCCTCCCTTCCTTCCTCCCTCCTTCCCTCCCTCCCTCCCTCCTTCCCTCCCTCCCTTCCTTCCTTCCTTCCTCCCTTCCTCCCTCCCTCCCTCCCTTTCTCCCTTTCTTCCTTCTCTGAGGCAGGAACCAGCATCCAAGCCCAAGGATCCAGGCAGGAATCGGGGACCTCTCACACAAACCTCCTTTCTCCGCCTCCCCCAGCCAGGTTCCAGAAAGAAAAGGAAAGAGGACCATGGCTGGTGGTCTTACTCAGGCACTCCCCAAGCCCCACTGCGTCTTTCCGGGGTCCCAAGGCCTGAGGCCCTGCTCCCCCAGCAGGAAGGCAGACCCAGGCCTCCCCTGGGGGGTGCCCTGGGGTTTGGAGTGCCTCCCTCCTGCCATCCCCACATTGTAAATAATGCTGGAAACGAGTGGTTTTTAAAGAGTGTCCAGTGGGATTCTGGAGGCTGGCTTTAATTATACCAAACCAGCATGGGTGCCTGGGCAGATGTTGGCGCTAATTGTTTTTGCAGGCGAGCCCTCCTGGTCCCACGAACCCCTCGCTCGGGTATGTTCAGATGCTGCTCCCCAGCCACCAGGCGGACCCCACCCGCTGCTGGGCCGGCACGTGGACAGTGCACCCGCCTTACAGCCCCCCACTGGCTCCCCTGCAAGCAGCCCTAGAGCAGAGCCCCAGCGGAGTTGGGTTGGAAGGA
>NW_026606186.1:4620000-4727500 GCF_029834395.1 Sorex fumeus
ATGTTTTTATATCTACCTAAACTGTTAATTAGGCACTTAGAAGATTTTTTTATGAGGGCCGAAGAGTGGCAAATTGCTTTGTTTGAAGCACAAAGCTTGCTTCTAGCAGGGAACAGGGGCCTGGGGCTGCAGGAGGAGGCCAGGCATGAGGTGCCGAGGTCACTGCGTGGCCCGGGGAAGGCGGTCTCTGTTCTCCAGGCCAGTGGAGGACACAGGCCCCAGAGGGAAGGAGGAGGCTCGGGGGCCACCACTGATGGACAGGGCTGCCTCGACCTGGCCTCAGCAGGGGCCCCTTCTGAGCCCATCATGCCGGAAGTAAAAATCCAGAAGGCAGATTCTGAACTAAGTTTCGCCTTTGTTCCACAAAGGGGGCTCTGACCACTTAGCCATGAGCCCTTTCTGAGCTCCGTTAAGCTCTATCCTACCCCTGGGTCTTTGCACTTGCTCTTCCTCTCCTCCGAGGATGATCTATCCACAGATCATCATAGGATCAGCCCATCAGCTCACAGACGCCTCCTCCAAGAAGCCGTCTATGACTACCCAGTCTGAATCAGCCCTGTAAGGTGTTTGCGTGTCCCAGAAAGCATAGCAATGCTTGTCGGCCACTACAAAGACCTGAGTCTGAGCAAGGGAAGGACTGGGAACTGTATAGAGATGTATTCAAGAGTCCTTCTGGAACCTTCCAGAACCTCCTAGAACCTTCCGTCTTCTACCAAAAAAGCACTGGACATGGCCTGGCAGCCTGAAGAAGTCCATTAGCCTCCCAAGCAGTTCTAGGAGGGTCGGGGATCACTCTGGAAGTCCTCGGTCAGCCAGATGGGATGGGTCAGGGCAAGGGTCCAAGGATAAGGGGTCACTCATGCTGTGACTAGGGGCCTCCAGGCTACACCAGGATGCTCTGGGGCCGCATGGGGCTGAGGTCAAACTGGCTGGGGACATGCCCGGTGCTGTTTTCTGCCCTCAGCTGGTGGTTGGTGCAAAGTGGACAGCTGCTTGGGGGACATTTCCTCGGGCTCTGCCGATGGGTCATCCAGGCCAGAGTAAATGACTGATAGAGCCCCACCCCTTGCCTGTGCCCTCGTCTCTGCCACCCCACACCACCCCTCCTGCCACCAACTGCAAACCCAGCCCAACTGCACCCAGAACTACAGACCCAGGGTCCAGCACCCCCAGACTCAAACCGCTCCTTTGTTCTGAGATACACAAACCCAGCCAAGCAGTGTTCAGCACCCCCAGATCTGCAGACTCAAACCCGCACCCTCAGGACCCCGTAGGTCACCCTTGAAGGGGCCCTGTCCTCCCTCCATCAGCACCAGGGGGCCCTAGAGTTGGGCAGGGCACCCCTTCCTGAGAAGCTGGGTCCGTGGAGGGAGCCACAGCGAGTGCTGGGGAAACAGCAGCTTACATGCACCCCCAAACTTCCCAGGCACACGACAGAGCCGGGGGCTTCAGGGGAGATGGGCCAAGCTCTGGGGAGAGCGGGACTTTGGGGGAGCCCCTCTGCCCAGCACTCCCTTGCTGTCTGGATAATACAGGGGTGCTCTTCTGGGGCGTCTTGAGGGGGCGCTAAGACCACACATGGAAAGATCTCAGTGCTCCAGGCAGAGCATTAGGGCACCTCACCCCATGCACCTGCTTCTGGGCGTCCCCAGAGCCCTGTGTCCCACCTTCCCTGCCTCCCCCGGCCCCTAGGTGGGAGCCAGCTGGAAACCATCAACCCATTTAACAGCTGAGGCCACTGAGGCTCAGTGGGCAGGTGGAAAAATGTGAGGATCTGGGGGGCTGTCCCCCCAGGTCCACGTCAGCATGCCTAAGGCCACCCTCACTCCAGACAGAGGCCAATGCCTGGGCGGGGTCCAGTGTTGAACAGGGCGGGCTGTGGGCCTAGAAGTCCAGGGTTTCTATTAGCTCTGCCCACCTGGAGCCAGAGCCCCAAGGCGGGACCCCTGGGGGATTAAGGGGGACTGGGCACTTCCCGGACACAGCCGCTATCCGGCCCGGCGCCCTCATGCAGATGGAGGAGGACACCAAGGCAGAGTGGGCCGGGCTGGTGACTCGGAGGATTGGGCAGACCTGTGAGCACGGGGACTGGGGCTTGAGTGTGCAAACGGGCTCAGCGTGGGCACAGTCAGGCTCAAGCCCCAGTGCCATTTTGCATGTGGCTCTGGGCCTGCAGCCCCTGGCCCGGGCATCTGGAGGCCTGGAGGGCCAGCACCCCTGTACTGCAGGCCGGAGGGCATGTCGGGAGCTTGGCTGTGTCCACCAGGAGATCCATGGTGCACGCCGCTCCCACCGTTGCCTCCCCTGACCTCCAGCCAGGACAGTCCCCAGCCAGAGGCCAAGTCGGGACACTGAGGCAGGGGAGCTAATGGCCACGACGTCAGCAAGGGGTGCAGGGGAGGGTGGGCCTGGAGTGCCCGACTCCTCCCTCCTCCCCTGACCCAAAGGTTCCCCCAAACTCACACCTCGGTCTTCCTCCTGGCCCCGAGATGGACATGGGACTACACAGCGAGCAGGATGCCTCTGGTGGGAGAAGAGAAGAGGTGGGGGCCCGTATGCGCCCCCGTGGGCTTCCTCACTTCCTAACAGACCTGACTCAAATCCTATCTGAGGCTGGGCCCTCAGGGTTCAACCAAAGAAAAGGGGGAAAATCCAAGTTTCTTGGCTTTGCAGCTGTGTGTTGCTCCTTGCACTCTCTGTGCCTCATCTTCCTCACAGCACCCAGGCTGGCAGAGACCCCCCCGCCACGCCCCTACAACTGGCAATTACGTTGAGCTGACTGACTCCAGACCACTGTCTGCCTCGGTCCTGCTCCACCAGGGCTGGGGTCACCACAATTGGGGTTCAGGAGTCTGGCACCGAAGGAAGGGAAGGCTCTGAGGCCCGTGGAGAGAGCTCCACGGGGAGGGACCCACCACGTGCACATGCCACATGTTCACCCACTATATGTACATGCCACATGTACCCGTCACACGCACCCGCCACTTGCACATGCCACATGCACCTGCCACATGCACCCGCCACACACACCTGCCACACGCACATGCTACGTGCATAACTTCCACATGCATGCACCACGTGTACGTGCCACATGCACACCTGCTACATGCACATGCCACATGCACCTGCCACACGCACCCGCCACATGTACATGCCACATGCATATGCCACGTGCACACTCGCCACATGCACGTGCCACATGCACGCACCACAAGCACCCACCATGTACACATGCCACACGCATGCACGCTGGATGCACACACACTACCTGCACCCACCATATGCACCTGCCACATGCATGCACAGTACATGCACCCGCCACAAACATATACCACATGCATGCACGCCTTGGCAGCATCCACCTCCTCCTCTCTCCTCCCTCTTCTCCTTCATCTCCTGACGAAGAGACAGAAGAGGAGGACGTTGCGACAGGGTTTCAAAGTGTGTGTGTGGGGCGGGGGGACAGCATGAACAGGGGCAGGAGTGTCACGTCTGCAGGTGCCCAGCGTCTCCCCAAGAGCAGGTAAGGGGCCGCGGTGGGGTCGACACGCTGGCATGTGATCGGTGCCTGGCTCGGCTTAGCTCTGGGTGCAGGAGGAGGCGCCGGGCACTGGGCATTTTGCAAGTGCCAATACCCCCCCCCCCGCCACCCCAGCTGATTCCAAGCTGCCAGCCTAACCTAGCAGCCTCCCAAATTCCCCAAATGAAGAGCCCTCCACTTTGGTCAGCTGGGCTGAGCACAGGGTCTCTGTGGGCCAGACAGGACATGAAGGGGGTGTCCGGGGCCTAGCAGAGGCAGGCACGCCCCAGAGCTCTGCTGGCTCTGAAATCCATCTCCTCCTCTCTGCTCCCCCTCCTCTTCCACTTCCTCTTCCTCCTCCTCCTCTTCCTCCTCCTCCTCCTTCTCTTCCTCCCCCTCCTCTTCCTCCTCTACCTCCCCCTCCTTCTCCTTCTCCTAGTCTTCCTCCTCCCCCACTTCCCCCTCCTCCTCCTCATCCTCATCATCATCACCGTCATCATCACTACCACCACCATTATCATGGGGGAGTTGTTGGGGGTCCCCTCCCATCCACCAGCCCCCACACAGCCGCGCCAGGCAGGGGTGTTGGGGTCAGCGTGGAGAGAGCTACAGGGGAGTGTGCGGACGTGGGAAGATATTTCGCCCCGAAGGCCACAGCCCAGGACACTAATCTGAAGAGACAAGGAATCAATGGGAATTTCTATTTGGGGAGAAAATCAATAGAAATCTCGAGGTAGGAAAAGGGGGATTACCTTTGATTGGAGTTCTCTTCCGGGGGTCTCTACCAACACCCCAGCTCACTGGGCCCTGCAGGGACAGCCAGCTGGGCCTAGCCCAGTCCCAGCCCAACATGGGAGAAAGCCAAAGGACATTTCTACTTCCCCAACCCCTGGCAGGGCGGGGGGGGGGGGGTCCCCCTCTGTCCCAGCATACAGCAGTCAGCCTGTTTCGGGGAGCAGAGCCCAACCCCAAGAGTAAGTGGTGAATGTCTCGGAGGCCACGCTGCCCACAGTCACTGGCCACTGCTCAGCTCCTCTCAAAGGATCAGTGTGGGCAAGGAGCAGTAGTTGGACCAGGACCCCAGAGGACGTGACCTTGATGGCACTCCCACTTAGACAGGAAGCACGGTGTGGAGGCCACCCCGGGCCTTTCTGTGGCCTGCAGGCCCCGCTAGAGCCGGGGGGTGCCTGGAAGCTTCCAGGCCCTGCACCCTGTCCCCACCTTTCCCTTCCGGGGCACAGGGCAGAGGGCATGAGTTTCTCCTTCAGGGAGCTCAGAGCCATGAGCCAGCAGCGGTGTTCTGGGTGGGGCTGTGCCCCACACATCCGCCCCACCCCCCCAGGCACTTCAGGACTGGCTCTGCTGGACAGGGCCCTGGGCCAGGCTCTGTGTTGCAGGCTCTGAGCCCTGGGGCCCTGGGGGGGGGGCAGGATGGGTGGGTTCCAGGGGGTGATCAGGAAGTCACGTGGCCCCTGGTGGCAACGCTGTGCTGCAGGGGCCCCTCGGTGACAGCCGGGCAGCCCCCAGGCCCTACAGCCCCCCACTCATGTGCAGACATGTGGTCACAGCCCTGACCCTTCTCTGGACTCTGTGGCCAGTCTGCGGGCTGGGCTCTTCGGAGCAGCACAGATGGGGAGACTGCGATCCCCACGACCACCCCTCAGCGACCACCCCCGAGACCCCCCACCCCGGATCTTACCTTCCAGTACAGGTCAGTCGCCATCCCCTTAGCTGGGCCCCGGGTGCACCCAGGAAGGAGCCTCCCAGGCCCGCTCCCCTGCTTGCTGCAGCCAGAGCCCCTGCAAGCAAAGGCTGGGCACTGTGAGGGGCCGAGGGTGGAAGCTGTGGCTTCCCGCATCCCCACCCCACCCCAGGCTATGACTTCCGGAAAGTCAAGCTCAGATCGACAGGTGAAACAATGTCTTCAGCCTAGCGGCCAGCCAGGCCATAGGCCTCTGGGGACCCTTGGGACTCACCCCTGCAGCTCATTAGCCAGGGCAAAGGTCACCTCCCCAGGAGAGACCCCCACCCGGGGTGTGGGGCCTGAGAACACTGGACTCTCCCCACTCCTCCTGCCCGCCCTCCCTCCCCCATCCCCCTCTCCTGCCCTTCCTGCCCCCACAGTCAGACCCTGGCTGGGACCTCTGGGACCCATAAAGGCCTAGAGTCAACTTTCTCCAAGTGAGAGTGAGGATCCTGGGAAGGCTGCGGTCAAGGCCAGGGCCCAGCTGGCCTGGAGCACGGCCCCCCCGCTCCCATCACCCAGGCTGGGCCAGGAAAGGGGTGGCCAGACACCAGCCCTCTTCCCAGGCGGCCACGGAACAGAGAGGGCCAGGGGTCGGGTCGATGACAGGCAGAAACCTAGACAGGCCCACTGGAATCAGGCGGGGCGAGAGCTTCACTGCCGACACCTTCATGCTGTCGGCATCCTACCATGGGTGTCCGACTGTCCATATGTCTATCCATGTGCCTGTACTGGCCACTGCCCCCTGCCCAGTCTCTGTAGCTGCTGTGTGCAGCTTTATCTAATTTGCTGTGACCCCCCCTCCTACCCAGGCTCCCCTCATGCCCGGCTCTGCCCCCATTCTGGGTGCTTGTCTGCTTCTCTGCAGTCCCAGGAACAAGGGGTGTCAGGACAGCACCTGGGACGCCCTTCAGACTCCCCAGGCCTGAGGAGAGCTGCCTGAGGATGATTGGGGTCCGGGTTTTGTGGCACCTGGCGGTGCTCAGGGCTACTCCAAGCTCGGGGGAGGGGGCGATGCAGTGCGGGGATGGGACCCGCTTTCCGCGTGTCCTGGACTCCTGTTTCCTACCTAGGAAACGCGGCTGATGCACCCCTTTCCCACGGCTGAGTGAGGCGCCCAGCACATGCTGCTCCCCTGCATGTCTGTCAGGGGGTGCCTGGGGCACCAGCCCCCACTCTGGGTCTGTCCTCCGTCTGCACTGCGGTGAACTGGCATTCCTGTGTGTACGTGTGTGTGCATGTGTGTGTGTGGTGTCCTTGTCTCACTGGGGTCTCAGTCCACAGGCTCCGCTGCCTGTTTACCCTGGGCCTCCCTGCACTTCCAGCACAGTCTGTAGAGAAGCTGTCCTGGGGCTCAGGAGAGTGGTCTGTGTGCCCACGTGAACACACACACACACACACACCTTACACTTACACATACACACACATACACCTTACACTCACACACACACACACACACACTTTCACACTTGCACGTGCTCTCTCACACTCACACAACTCTCACATTCACACACTTACACACGCTCTCACATACCACTCTCTGCCTCTTACAACACTTGAGCTGCCTCAGAGGGCCCCGAGGTGAGGGGACCAGCTCAGAACTGCCCCCCTCTGGGGGCCACCTGGCGGGGTTCAGGGCCCAGTCAGCAACAGGGAGCACAGCTGGTCCCTGGAGAGTGGACAGGGTCACCTGCTGCCAGCCTCACTGGGCCTGGCCCAGAGTTTCCCTCCCCTAAATACTCCCCACCATGTGGCCATTGCCCCTGCCTGCTGATCTGCCCTGGGAGCCAGGCCCGGTTCTCCACGTCTCATCACCCATCCTTCACCCTCCCTCACCATGGTCCCCGAGTGCCCCATCCTGAGGGCCTAAGGCCTGATCCTCCTCAACACCTGGGATGGCCCAGCTCTGCGCCTTGGCCTTTCCCTGAGAACATGCTTCAGCTCAAAGGCATCTTGTTGGCAGCAGGCGGAGTAAGACTGGCCTGGGCTGGGCAGCAGGGGGTACCCAGGCCCTAGGAGGGGGCCAGAGGCTGGCCCAGGGTCTCAGGCTGCAGGAAGGGGCAGCTGGCGGCTGGCAGCCCCTGAGGCTGGAGACTATCTCCTAGCTCTCTGTTTAGATCATTAGTGTATTTACTTATTTGTCACAGTTCTCAGATCACACCTGGCCACGGCTCGGGGCTGCTCTGAGGCAGCTCCCAGTATGCTCAGGGCCTCCCGCCCAGCCCAGGAACCATCTCCCGACCTCTCTATTTCAACCTTTACTGGCCTGAGCTGGAGAAACAAGACGGGGTCCAAGGTTTCTGACTCACGCACGGCCCTCCCCAGTTTGGTCCCCAGCACCACCTACGGTCCCCCAGAGCCCACCAGGAGTAACCCCTGAGCACAGAGTCAGGAGTCAGCTTTGAGCTTGACTGTTCCACCTTTTGGAAAGTCAGAGCTCCTCCTCGGCCAGTGGCCCATGGGGAAAGTGAAAAGCCACTCTCCTTTCAAGGACTTTGAGAAGGCAAGCAGGAAAAGGGTCCAGGGACAGCGGAGTTTTAGCAGCGGCCAGACACTCCCACATATGGTGGGCAAGAAGCCTGAGGAGGTGCTCAGTGTGGTCAGTCACCAGGAAAACTGGACGGAAAACCCGGTGTGGGCCCTGCACCCAAGCCAGGCACCGAGAACCCGAGGAACAGAGAAAGGCCAGTGTTGGGGAGGGTGTTGGGGGAACCAGAGCCCTGCCAGGGTACTGAGAAGAGTGGACATTGGGTCGAGCACTCTGGAACGCAGTGGGGCCAGCACTCTGGAGCACAGCTGGAGAGGGGGAGAGAGTGGAGACCCAGAAGGGAGACAAAGACAAAAGAAATGATGGAAACAGGAAGTGCAGAGACAAAGGTAGAGAGACGGTGGAGACAGAAGAGAGAGAGGGAGATGATGGAGAGATGTTTGCTTCGGGCTTTATTTTAAGGGGGGGAGTGGCTACACCCTTCAATGCTCAGGGCTGACTCCTGGCTCTGTGCTCAGAGACCACTCCTGGCCGGCTCAGGGGACACTATGGAGATCTAACCTGGGACAACTGCGTGCAAGCCCTGCTCTCCAGCTAGAGTTCAGAAATGGCAGGGAGGAAGGCCACAGGCCAGCCCCACAGTGCTGGGGTCAGAGGCCAGATGGGGAGGGGTGCAGTGAGGGGGGCTGCTTCCTGAACAAGGTAGGGGTGGGGAGAGGGCAGGCTAAAGCCTAGTGTCCAGTTCTTTCTGTCCCTGAACCTCCACGCCCCACCAGTGTCAGGGAGGGAACAAAATAAGGCTCTGGGCTGAGCTGAGGATTGCAGGGGTGAGGGGTGGGGAGGGTCCCACTCCAGTCCCAGAAGTACCGAAATAAGGAAAATAGGATCATGGTGCCTGGTCAGACCCTGGCATGGGATTCCCTCCCCTGAGTCCTCTCTCCACTTGCCCCCGCTCCCTACCTAGCCCACCCCAAGTTCCCCACACACGCCCTCACCCTCGGCTCCCCCCCCCTCGCCTCTCCCCTCTGCGATCCCCAAAGTGAAGCCCCCTCCCCGTATCATTTCCAATGACTTGTAGCTTTAGTTAATTAAATGTAAAAACCATTGGAATAAAATTATACCTTCATTAGAAATTAACTCCCATTTCAGGCCGGGGATAATGAGGGGGCTCCCCCTCCCCCCTTCTTCCAAACCGCACACAAAATGGTCAGTTAAACTGAATGGGGAAAAAAAGTTTAACGACGGCACGGCAATCAAGCTTATTATTATTTAAGCACAAGCTATTACCCTGTGCAATGAGGTATCGGCCAATAAATTATCTTTGAAAGAGTCCGGCCTTGTCAGGGCGCAGACAGGCGGGCCGCAGTCACTCCCCACAGGTGAGGCCCGGGGCCAGGCTCTGGGACTTGAGGGGGGTCCCGGAGCTTGGGGGTGGGCTGGAGAGGGCGCAGAGAAGGATGAATGTGTGGGAGAAAGAGTCTGGGGCCCAGACCGGGAGGCACGTGCAGGGCACAGGAGGTGAGACTCAGCAAACAAGACCGACACCAAGGTGAGAGGCCCCGAGTGTGGACGCGGCCCACTGGGGTCCACGGGGGCTGGACACCTGTGTCTCGCCCTCTGAGCTGTCCAGCACTGCCCTCCTCCAGCACCCCCCCCCCCAGCCCCCCGCCGGCTATCTGCTTCCCAGGTTCCTTGCCGTAACCCCCACTGCAATTGGCGAGGCTCTGTGGAGTGAGGCCGTTTGTGCTAGACGGGGCTGCACTGGAGCTGGGGTGGAGGCAGACAAACGCAGGCCAAGCCCCAGAGGAGCGGGGACAGGGTTCGAGCAGGGGGACCCTTACCCGCCCCCCTAGCCGCCCATGCCCCGGGTCCCCCAGCCTCAGCGTTCCCCGCCTCCATGCCTCAACTCTCCCTTCCCTGCTCCCTTCCTAATTTTCAGGGACTCTTTTTTGTCCCCAATCTCTACCCCGTGCTCATGAACCGGCTTCAGGGTCGGGGGAGCCCCACCCCAAATTCCCAGAGCAGGTGGGGGCACTCCCGCTGACAGGAAGCTCCTGGGGGTCCTTGAGCTCCCCATAAACCTCAAGCCACAGGGGAGCCCTCCTCCCAGAGCTGCAGGGCCTGTCCCGCAGGGGATCCTGTCCCACCTCTCCCCAGGACCCCTCCTGCCTCCTTCCCCACCCAATGGGGTGCCCAGGGCACCCGTATCTCAGGATGCTTCCGGAGCTGGAACCCATACCACAGCCAAGGGCCCCACGCCGAGCCTGGCCCTGAGCTGTGTTCAGGGGAGACCCCCCACACACACACCAGCCAGGCAGTCCCCATATTCCTGGTATCCAATCCCTGAGCAGTGAGACTGCACCCAGGGCCTAGCCGGTGGATGGAGCAGTGAAGGAACAGCTGTGGCCAGGTGACAAGGGACAGGACAGGACAGCAGTGACCTGAAATAAAGACCCTCACTTTGCATCTGACGAGAAACCCTGACCACCCTCTGCCTACCACCTCCCCTCCCATGAGAGGTGCCTGTGGGCGCCGTGTCCTGGCAGAGCCGCAGGGTGGAGAAAGGTGAGTATCGCAGGAGCCATGGGCCCAGCCCCCACCAGGAGCCACTTGTCCTCCCTGAAAGTCACCTCCCTCTCCGCTCGGGTCAGGCAGGCGGTGAGGTGCGCTGGCTCCAGTCTCTGGCCTGAGTGATGGGAATCACGTCCCCGACACATTTACTGTCCCCTGCGTACCCCCCCACCCGCGGGCCCCGGTAATTCACAGCCCCGCTCCCGCTGGCAGATGACGGATTCGGCCTTCGCGGCAGCCCCGCTGCTGGTCACTTGTCTCAAGGAGACGGGAGGAAGCTGGGCACAATACAAATGGGACCCCTGGCACTGCGGGCACCTGCAAGAAGCCGGCAGTGGTTCAGACAGAAAGCCTCAGGGTCCGGCCGCCCTGACAGCCGCAGACGGGGGGAGGGCACGGAGAGACCCCCACCCCACTGGCTCCCAGGGGCCCCTGAGCGGGTGCATGCCTCCCCCTCCTCCATGGAAGACCCAGCCCAGGGGCACCCTCAGGAGACAGGAGTGCTGGTGGCTGACCACCCCCTCTGAGTCCATGGATGCTTCCCTGATCCCGTTTCGGGACGGGGACTGGGGGAAGCCCACAGGGACCCCCGGAGGGCCCAGTGAGTGGGGTCTGCACTCTTTCCTCCTTTTCCTCATGAGTGGGAGCAGGACGGTGATTGGGGGGCTTCAGGAGGACCCTGAAAGCCAGTAAGTGGGCACTGCACTAGCTCCCTTCCATGAGGCTGTGTCTTAGGCAAACTTGGGGGCTCCCTGGTGGCCTGGGCCCCCTGCTGCTTCTGAGACCCTGAAGCCCCATCGCTGCCAACAGGCCTCTAGGGACGTTCGTGGCCCCACGAGATTCTTTTCCAAAACAAAGTCCCTGGAAGAGTCGCTGGGACAGGGACCCCCTCCCCCTCCCCCTGCACCCAGATCCCAACCCTTTGCTTGCCGTAGGTTCTGGCAGTCACCCCAGGACAGGCGTGTGCTAGGCCCAGGGTCCCACGCAGGGGAGGTTGCTGGTGGGTCCCTGTGAAGCCCCCAGGGCCACAGCTGCTGACTGACATGGGCAGAGGGGCTTAAGTGGGGCCCCGTGACACTGCCCAGGGCTGAATCGCCCTGAGGGTGGCCAGCAGCTGATCCAGCCTCTCCGGCCTCAGGGCTCCATCTGAGCGGGTGTGGTCATGGGTTTCTGGGGACGCCACACGGGGAAGGGCAGCTGCCATTTTAGTAGAAAGGACCAAGGTGACATCCGGGAGAATCCAGGTTTCCACAAACCAGCAGCCACAGGCCGGGTTCCCAGGAGAGATGGGAGTGGGGACACCCCACACACACATACACACACACCCATGTCCTGCCTTCAAACTGCATTCTGGAAATCTCCGTGAGGGCACAGCCGCCAGCCACTCCCAGGCCTGCACCCATGGGTGGCCATGCAGCAGCCCTGTGAACCTGCCACCCTGCAGTCCAGGCTGAGTGAACCTCACGAGGCCCAGCTGCTGGTGGCATGAGCTCGGCCGCACGCTGCTCGCTCCCCAGTCCCTGGCTGTCTGGGGGGGCCCGAGTGGGACCCCTTGGGTGGTCTCCCTCCCCCAGCTCTGGTTCCGGCTCTGTCTCAAAGGGTCACATGACTGTCACCTCCCAATCAGCCTGAGAGGGATGGGAGCACTGGGAGGGGGTGACTGTGAGGTTAATCCCGTGAGGGACAGAGGAGGAGGCCCCAGTACCTGTTGTGGTCATACTATGGGTGGAACTCATCTTCGGCACCCGCAACCCCGGGACAAGGGACGGGAGAGGAGAGGAGAGGACAGAGGACGGAAGGTGGGGGGGAGGGATGAGAAGGGAGGGGAGTTGAGGGGAGGGGTAGGAAGGGGTGGGGAGTGAAGGGAAGAGGAGTGGAGGGGGAGAAAGGGGAGGGATGGGGAAGGGAGAGGAGGGGAGGCAAGGGAGGGGTGGGAAGATGAAGGGAATGAAGGGGAGCAGGGAGAGGTGGTGGGGGGTGGGGCTGGGGACTGGAGGGGAGGGGAGAGGAGGGGAGAGGAAGGGAAAGGTGGGAGAGGCAGGAACAGGAGGGGACAGGCGGGAGGGGAGAGGAGCGGAGGGGTGCAGAGCTATGCCCACCCCCTTCAGCCCCTTGGAGATGGGGAATTTGACTTTTCCTCCCCAGTTCAAAGGCTTGCACGCTCCCGCCCCGTGTCTACAGGACCAGAGTGACCCTCTGTGGCCCAGACCCAGGAGGGGCCTTGCCGACTGAGTGCCCAGAGTTCTGAGCCGTCTGCCAAGGTGTAGGGGAGGTCCAGGACCCTGAGCCTACAGGGTCAGGGGAGCTGGGCGTGGGGGTCACTCCACACCAGGTCTGCACGCCCTCACAGAATCAGCAGGACCCCCCAAGATGACTGAAGGTGGGTCAGGGGGAGCTGGCCCTCCTGAGACTTTGGCAGTGGCTGTCTGCCCCGGGAAGGTCACTGGGCAGCCTGTGCCCCCAGTCCAGGGCTGGAGCATGCCTTGGGGGAACAGTGGGGCCCTGGCCTGCTTGGGGTACCGGGTGGATGGGACTTAGCACACAAGCAAGGGCCCGGGGGCCTGGGACAGTGGGTGGGAGCACGCCAGCCTTGCTGCAGCCAATCCACCTGGAGTGATCTCGGCAGCCACCACTGCCCCTCCAGGAGAAATCCTGCCCCCCCCCCCAAAGCAAGCAGCCAACCAACAGCCCAACTCCACCACGCCTGGTGCTCCAGGTGGTTTCCCTAGCGCTGCCCGCACTGACCTGTGGGGCTACCCCACACCAGCACTGAGGTAGCCCCAAAACCAAGCCAGAGAGAAAGCTCAGACTGAGTCTCATCAGGAAGGGCCTTCGTGTAGGGCTGGGGGCTGGGTGGGGGGTGTGTGTGGCGGGGAACCTGCAGGGACGAACCAGCTCGGATTTCTGTCCCTAACGCCTCAACCCCTGGTTGGCTCACTCAAATTCCACCTCTTGGTACCCTTCCTCAGTTTCTTTTTTCTTCTCTTTTTCTTTTTTTTTTTTTTTGGAAAGCTTTTTAATGGAAACTGTATATTCACATTTTCATTTGGGAGGGATTCTTTAAGCCTTCAAGTATTTTAATTTTTTTTGTTTATTTATTTATTAGTGAATCACCATGAGGTACAGATAGAGATTTACATATTTTTATGCTTGTGTTTCAGTCATACACTGCTCAAGTACCCATCCCTCCACCGGTGCCCACCCTCCACCACCGACGATCCCAGCATCCCTCCCCCCCCCACCCCATCCTCCCCCCATACCTTCCTTGCAGTGAACAAGCGTTACTTGGGTCCTAGAAAAATAACAAAAGCTTCCAAACGCCAGATGCGATTCTGTGGGTCAGACCCTCTGCCCAGGAACCTCAGAATGCCAGAGACGCCCGAGACGGGGGCCAGAAGCCCAGGGCAAGACAGGCAGAGAGGCCCCCAGGGAGGTTTGGGTGCTGCCAGCGCCCAGGCGTTTGGAGCAGGGGAGAGGGAGGAAGGCTGGGGACCAGCCGCAGACAGCATTGGGCTGAGTCATCGTCCGTCTGTGACAGGGGACCTTGAGTATGGGTCAGTCCTGACAGCCCGCCAGCCGAGGTCAGAGGGAGGGTCAGACAAACAGTGTCTGGCCCCCAGGAGCCCCCTTTTCAGGGTCCGCGCCTGTCTGGGGAGAATATGAAGGTAGAGCGGGTGTGGTCTTGGACGTGTCAGGCCCTGCCGTGCATGCGGGGTCCACGCAGGCACCAGCTCCCCAGTGCATGTGGAGAACGGGCCCAGCCTTGCTCTTAGCTCTGCCTGGTAACTGTGGGGGCTCTGAGATGCTGGGAGATAGAAGGTCCCTGCATGGCTCTCAGTTTACCCATCTGTAAGACGGAAGCATGGAGGTGTGGCCACAGCGTCTCTGCTGCATGGGCAGGACACGGCTCTTAACTCCCACTCTGGCTCATGGTGACAGAGAGAGGGGAGGGAGGGGCCCCGTGGGAGCACAGACTCTGGGGGTCGTTGTGTCTTCTGGAGAAAAGTGTGCCCAGCTGGGAACTATCCCCGCAATGGCCCAACCCTGGGGCAGCGACCAGGGGACACCGCCCAGAGTAGCGACATCTCAGGGGACCATCAGGGAGCTGAGGCCGAGGCCAGGACCTGAGTTCAATCCCTGAGCACGGGGTGGTGGCGCTGGTGGATCCTAGTGTCTCCGGGCCAGGGGACCACGGATGGCACGAGTGGCCCCCCAACACCCCGAGCACTGCTGGGCAACTGTGAAATAAAGCGAAGCCAAGACCAGCATCCGCCCAAGGGCGGGGAGGGGCGTCCTGAGCCCTGCGGCAAGTGTCCAGTGACCCTGACCCTCCCTGCCCCCCGCTGCTGTCCCCTGCTCGTACTGGTGCTGCCCTCTCAGGCTCTCGGGGGAGAGTTGGGGGCATAGGCCCGGGACACAAGAGCTGTGCAGAACCCCCCCCATTTATCACAGCTCGGCTCCGAGCAACAAGCTCCTCGCCTGGGTGGGTGCCTAACTGCACCTTTGAAATCCATTCCAATGACAGGGAGCCAAGGGCGGGGGGGAGAGAGAGAGCGGGGCGAAATGCTCACATTCCCACACAGTGCCCCTCACTTCCTTTATTTTATTTTATTTTATTTTATTTTGCTTTTTGGGTCACACCCGGCGATGCACAGGGGTTACTCCTGGCTCTGCACTCAGGTATTACTCCTGGCGGTGCTCAGGGGACCGTATGGGATGGTGGGAATCAAACCTGGGTTGGCTGCCTGCAAGGCAAATGCCCTACCCGCTGTGCTATCGCCTCGCACTTCCTTTAAATGAAGTCCCAGCAGCAAAGCGATTGATGCCATCCGGGCTGGAAGGGGGTCAGGGGTCCCTTTGTCTCTCTGCAGGACCTCCCACCCCAGCTCCCAGTCTGGGGGGACCCATGGGTGCAGGTGGAGGACCCTGGGGGCCTGGAGGAACTGGCTCCAAATGCGAGGTCGGTGGGGCAGGGTGGGGTTGGGGGAGGCAGCCGAGCACCCCGATATCTGAGCCCTGCAGGGGGGAAGGAGAGGGTAGGGGACCCGGGCTGGCTGCTTCCTGGGGTCACAGGGGATCTGAGGCCACGCCACCCCCAGCGGGCGTACGGGGGGTGGTCCTGGGGTGAGGGCCTCTAGCCCAGTATCTCCCGCATCTTCCAGGGCAGGAGTCTGTCTGCAGGTGTGTGGGTGTCGGGCCAACCTGCTGTCCCTGTGGCACCCCACCAACCTGCCCCCACACCCTCATGTACCCATCTCTCTCTTCTCTGCCCCTCCACACTCCCTCCTCAGGCTGGGGTCCCACCCGAAAGCCCCTAAGAATCTCCTGAGTGACAACCCCCCGCCCAGATTGCCCCTCCCATCACCCCCAGAACCGAGGTGGCAGGGGAGCGCTGGAGCAGACCAGGTCCCCCCAGGGGTGACCGTGGAAATGAGGGGTACGGGGGGCTCTTGAAGCCTGGCCCACACGCCCGGGCACGGCCTCGCCTTGCGCTGGAACGGGACCAGCCTGCCGGCCATGGCACACAGGCTCGCCAAGCCAAGGATGCGAGTGCGTTAATTAATGAATTAGCCGTTTAATTAACATAATTAGGCCTCATTATTTTCCTTGCATCTATCGTCAATTTTCAGGCAATTAAGCCAACCCTGGTGGAGAATGGAGGGTGTGTGGGTTGGCCCTGCTGGCATAGGGTGATGCCCGTGGGCCTGGCCTGACCCTCAGGCCCTGGCCCAGCCTGGAGGGGACAGGGGAAACAGACTGTGTGCACCCCCCGCCCCACACCATGTCCCTGCGTGGACTCTGCAAGTCAGGCCGCTTTCTATTTTGTTTGTGTCTGGACGGGGCACTCCATGGGCCGAGCGCTGAGCCAGGCAGGAAGCCAGAGGGACAAGAAGGGGCAGTTATTGGATGGCCACGGTCAGGATTTGGTAGTGGACCCTTTCCCTGTTGTGTCCTAGGCATGTCCCATCACCACTCAGAGCTGGTGCCCACTGCAGACTTGCCAGGAAATGGCCATCTGTCCTCTGCTCACTGCAAGGGTCAGCGACACTCGTGTATCAAATTCTGGCCTGGGTCCAGCGAAGGCTCTGAGGGTAAGAGAGGAGCAGCAGGTGTAAAGGCCCTGGGGCAGGATGCTCCAGCTAAAAAGAGGAATAGGGTAGAGGCTCCATTACGAGAAGCTGATGGAGTGAGGCTGGGTATGAAGTTGAGCTGAAGAGGGGTCTGCTGCAGAGGGTACCTGGGGCATGGAGGCGGGGTGAGGGTAGGGGGCTGCCCTGCTCGGGATGGCGGCAATGGGAGAGGAGAGGCAGGGTTGGGGGTGCATAAAGCAAAGCCCCACAGCAATGTGAAGAAGACTTAGGGCTCAGCAGGCCCCAGGGGTGTGGGGTGAGCAGCTGGGGAGGGTTGGGGAAGCTGCAGTGTGGGACAAGGTGGCAGAAGGGCGGGCTTGAGGAGCAGCCCAGGGCTGTACCTGGTGGTTGAGGGTCGGAGGGCAGGGAGAGATGGCAGGGAGTTGCAGCACCATGAAGGCCCAGAGCCAGGGAAGCAGAGGTTCCCCCCCACCCAAACACACCAGAAAAGGGCTCAGGCAGAATCCCGGGATCGGGAAGGCATGTGTGCGTGCGCGCGCACACCACACACACACACACACACACACACACACACACACACACACACACCAGAGAAGAGGCCCAGGCAGAATCCCGGGAAGTTTGCAGAGGTATCAGGGAGGCCCAGGGGTGAAGCTTCAGGGAAGGGCAGGGGTGCCAAAGCAGGGACGTGGGCTGGCCAGAGGGGCAGGAGGGATGGAGGGTTTGGGGGGGCGCCCCGGGGTGCTCTCTGGGCTGGTGGGGTCATTTCACTTCGCCAAGGCCAATTGTTCCATTTTCCCCCCTTTCATGTTTCAAAACATCCCTGTGTATCCCGCAATGTAGATGTGTAAAAATTCTGCATCTGGGGACCAGAGAGACAGTACAGGGGTTTAGGCACTTACCTTGTATACAGAAAGACCCAGCACCCCATATGGTCCCCTGAGCACTGTCAGGTGTGGCCCAATCCTACCCATGCCCCGCCCCCAGAAAAAAATAACCCTCTACGATTCACCAACGAATGATTCCGACATTGTCCCCCTCAGGCCTTGGATTCCGCCCATACCATGGGACACCCCTCAACGTCCTCCCTGCACTGTGTGAGGCAAAATGTGAAAATTCCGAATCTTTGCAAGTTCATAAAGGTTATTGTTCATTTGCATTTTAACCTCTCTCTCTCTCTCTCTCTCTCTCTCTCTCTCTCTCTCTCTTTCTCCCCCCCTCCTCCATCCCCATCACCTGCTTCATCTAGCATGAGTGCTAATATTTCTGTCCATCGGGGCCATATCCAGTGGAGCTGGGTGGGCCATAAGGCCCCTCCTGGGCAGCTGGGCAGGGGAAGCCATAGGGTTCTGGGGATCAGACTTGGGGTCCACGTGTACCAGCATGCATCTGCCACTTGAGCTCTGTCACCTGTATCTGACACTGTTCTGTGTATGCCGGTGGGCAGCGGGGTGTGAAATGAGCCGTGCGGGGAGGGCTGTGCTCCCTGCGGTGGTGCAAAGTGGGTGGGCCAGCAGCGAATCCCAAAGGGAGTTTGGGTTAGAACCGGAACTTGGCCAAAACCTGCCCTCAGCCCAGGGCAGAACCTCCCTGAAAAGCAGAAAAATAACCATTAAGCTCAGTTCCTCTCCTCATTGTCAAATGTGACGCTGCTTCCCACCATGAGAATCCCCTACTCCTCTTCTGTACCCCTCACCCCCCTCACCCCCAGGTGTCCCTGCCTGCAACCACCTCAGTGGAGAGGGAGAATCTAAAAACAGCCAAGCCAGACTCCCCCGCGTGGAAGCCTTAGCATCCTCTGTTTCACATTTGGAGGCACCAACCCATACGGGGGGCTAAGCAGAAATTCAGATGCTTTTCTACAAGCCTCTGGGACAAGGGAGGGGGCAAAGGCTGATTCCTCCCCCATTTTCCCCGAAGCCTGGGGTCTCTTTGTCTATTCATTGCAGTCCAGGGCCAGAGAGACAGTACAGCAGGTAAGGCACTTGCCAGGTAGGCTGAGCCAAGTTTGATCCCCAGAATAGCATCCGGTCCCCTGAGCCCCACCAAGAGTGATCCCTGAGCACAGACAGAGCCAGGAGTAAATCCTGAACGTCGCTGGGTGTGACCTCCAAACCAAAATGTAAATAAAAAAAATTCTTAGGGTTCAATCAGGCCCGCCATTGACATGGGGGACCGGGCCCCCACCTGCCTGGCAGGGCCACCCGTGCCGCCGGTTGCACCCGGCAGCCTCCGCCTGGCACGGTTCAGGCGGCACCAGCCCCGGGCTCCCCCGGGCAGGGCCAGGCCCCTTGGGCATCCAGAGACCTCGTTATCCTGTCAGCCCGGAGCCACACCTGCTCTCCTGGTCTCTTGCGATCGCAATTAATCCATCCTGCCCTGATTAATTAGCGGGGTTAATTATGACGGCGGCTGCCGCAGCCGCATAGAGAAGGAGCCCAGCCAAGAGGCAGAGGGGAGGCCCAGCGGGGTGCCAGTGCCCCCTCTGCTGCGCCCCTGCCCGCTCCCCTGCACGCCTGGGCCAGACTTAGGGACCTCAGCAAGCAGCACACAGACTCTAAGGACTGACAACCAGGCCCACAACCTTGGGCTTCTCCACAGTTCGGTCTCCTCTGGGTCCACAGGACCACAGGAAGGGCCCATCCTGGCGAGAGCCCCTGGCCATGCTGGCCCAGCTTCCTAGGGGGCGAAACCCCCAGCCACCGCTTCTTGTCCCTTCCCTCCACACCCTGCACTGGACACACCCCTAAGGAAGGGAGGGGTGGGCGCTCCTGGGGTTCAGCCCTCAGCTCAGGTTGTAGTAGATGCTGTCTGGCCATCTGGACCCCAAGACAGCCTCGCAGGTTCACAAAGCCCCCCATCCTCCACCCTCTCCCAAACCCAACCCTTGGGGCCTGAAAGCGAGTCCTGCAGGCGGAAGCACATGCTTTGATTCCCAGCTGGTATGACGGCTCCCCGAGCACCACCAGGAACAGCCCCCAAACGCTGAGCCACACGAGTAGACCTTGAGTGCCTCCGGGTGTGGCGGAAACAAACTAGCGACAAAAAAGTCAGCAGGCACTGAACAGTGGGACCTCAGAAGTGGGCCCAGTCCTGCCAGCTTGTGCCCCAGGGCCCTGCCCTCCCAGCCCTCCCCACTCTGTCCCCCATGCTTCCGAGTCCTCCCGGCTCCCCACCCTCCTCAGCCAAGGCCTGGGCCTCGCTACGAAAGCACGGCCTGGATGCACCGGGGGCCCCACCCAAGCCGGACCCTCACCACCAACTCCGCCTGGCTTTTCCATCCATCATCCTCGCCAAAACGCGATCCATTATCACCGCCTGCGCCTGGCAAAATGTATCATTACCTGCACCCTCAGCACTTCCCAGATCAATCCACTTCTTAAATGTAGTAATAGAGAAGAGGATTAGGTACTAGAAAACTCATTATGAAAATGACGCACTCAAATTCTTTAAAGGTGATATTTCATAAAATATACCCGGCCTGCCGCGTGCCTCAATCATTCTTTTTAATAGCTCCGTAGCAGCCAGAAAATAAAGTATTCATGAAGATTGAAGGAGATGATCCCATGAACTTCAATTTAATTGGTGCAAATTAAAACGATCCATCTTTCCGCTGTCCGTCTATCTCCAATCAGCCCCACGCCACGCGTCCGGCGCCCTGATTACAATTATCTTTTAATAGGAAAACTTGTCAGTTTTTGTGTGATTTACATAAGCTTGAGCAAACTTATGGGTATCGGATAGGGCCTCGGTGTGTGATTTCTGCCCCCGGCTCCCCAGCGGCCGGGCCAGGAGGGTGGAGGAGGACCAGGGTGGACAGACAGTCCCCGAGATCGGTAGTTTGCCGCGGCCGTCGGGTATGGAGCTGCACATCCTCATCCTGGACACACAGCAGGACAGGCCTCCTGAGTGGAGAAGGCCTGTGTCAAGGCCACACTTGCTCTCAGGCAACACATGCACCATGGTGTGTGGGCCGGTTCATACACACATGCACACAAGCCTGCACACACTACACTCACCGACAAGCCTACACTCTACATACACCGATACACCTGCACACACTACACACTACATGTGTGCACATACTACACACATTACATATGCTGACACAGTCCATCGTACATATACCAACATACCTGCACACACTACATACACCAGCATGCCTGCACACACTATACATACTGGCATACCTGCACACACTCCACATACACCAACATGCCTGCACACACTGCATGCACTGGCATACCTACATACACTACACACATTACACACTGCATATGCCAACACACCTGCATACTACATGCACTGGCACACCTGCACACACTACATACACCAGCATGCCTGCACACAACTACATACACTGACATTCCTGCACACACTCGACATACACCAGCATGCCTGAACACACTACATGCACTAGCACAACTGCATACACGACACACACCAGCATGCCTGCATGCACTGTACACATTATTACACTGACATACGTTACACAGTACATATACTGACACACCTGTACATACTACACCTACATACAACAACACTACACACACCATGTCTACAACACTACACACTACATACACCTACACACCTACACACACTGACACATTACACACTACACACACTGACATGCCTGCACACTCTATACACACATTACATACATCAACACACATTTTACGCACCTACACACTACATACACAAACAAGCCTGCACACACTGCGCTCGTATCACCTACACACATTACAGAACCTACTTCCTCCCCACCCAGGCTCCATCCGCCTGGCAGTGGACCCCGAAGCTGCTCTGAGGAGCTGAAAATCAGAGTGGTCTGCCGGTCCGGGCATAGGCAGCTGTCACGCTAGTGTCCAGCTATGATCAGGCTCGAGGCCCGTCCTCTGGGAGAGTCCCTGAACCCGGAGTGACGCTGACGGCCACGCTGCCCCCGTGTCCCTGGGCTCCAGCCACCGGCCTGCAGGCACGATACCCCGGGAGGCCAAGCCCTGATTCTGTCCATGCTCCAGTGGTCAGGGCTGGGGGTGCAGCAGGTCAGGCCCTTCCCGGGGGGTCTGGACCCACCAGCAGCGGGTCCGCTTACGGACGTTCAGGACAGCCCTGGCCTCGCTCAGGCACGTGTCCGCAGCTTCTCCCCGTGTGCTTCTCCTGTGTACTCCCAGCCCCCGAGGCCTCCGCCCCGCGGGCACCGTGGCCATACCCCAGGGAACAAGTGGCCATCGAGGCCACCCCGAGAAAATCACACAGGACGCACACGTGGCGCTCACTGCCACCCCGGAAGTGACAGCTGCCAACGCTGCTCCCCCATTGGTCGGAAGAGTCATGTGACCTCAGCCCAGCTGCAAGGGATCCTGGGACAGTGGCGGTGCTGGAGCTGGGGGATGCCCTCGAGGGACCCCTCCCAGGGCGTTTGGGGAAAGAGGGCAGCGTTGGTCGCATCGGCCCGAACCACGTTCACGGGTGTGCGGACACAGCTAGGAGGCTATGAAAACGCCCTGCACGTGCACACGTGTGTTTGCCCAGGTGTCAGAGCCCTGGTGGGGGGCGTGCTTGCCTGAGGGTTTGCTCCCCAGCCCGCTGTGCTGGGGGTCGCCGCTGCCCTGGCGCCACCCCAGCCTCCAAAACGCCCGACTCCAGCTCTGCAGCTGGCCAGGAAGCAGGATTCTGGGGCAAGATTTTCCCCCAACGTGAAAACGATCTCAGATACACCCAGTGAACATTGTCCTGTCCAAATATTTACATCCACCCCCGCACGCCATCCACGTCGGGGACACGGAGAGGGGAGGTGTGTTTATATCTACAAACCTGAATTTATTCACGGAAATGATGGGCTGATCGTGCTTGTTTACATGCATCAGATTCCGTCTGGCAGAAAAATAACCGGTGATCTCAGCCCAGGGAAGGCGCTGTGGCGGTGCACCTGCCTGGCAAGCACGAGGCTGCGAGTTCAGTCCCCAGAACGGTCCCACGTGCCAAGTCCGACGGCAGGGACGCCGCCTCTGGGGTCCCTGGCACCACAATTAGGCATCTGAGCCCTGAAGTAAGGACTGCAGCCTCCCGGATTAGCAACAACCACAGAACAAATATAGACATCAATGAACGTGGCAGTGTTGTGAGCAGGAGGACCCATTGGCGGAAAGTAGAGTCTTAAGGACTGACTCAACATGGTATCCTGGACTGAATCTTGAGACAGAAGAAGGGTATCGCAGAAAAGCTTGAGAAATCCAAGTGAAAATTAGATTTCCGCTCATCGTTCTTTGCCAATGGTGATGGCTTCATTTTGTGAAGAGACCCAGGGTCACGAAAGGCATTAAAGGTAGAGGAAGCTGGGTAGACAGTGGACTGGAACTCACTGTAATATCTTTGCAACTCTTCTAAAACTATTTGTGTGTGTGTGTGTGTGTGTGTGTGTGTGTGTGTTTGGCCACTGCTGGCAATGCTCAGGAATTATTTCTGGCTCTGCACTAAGGAATTACTCCTGGGAACCATAGGGGTTGCCAGGGATGGCACCTGGGTCAGCTGTGTGTGATAATTATTAATAATTTTTAAAATCATTAATTGTAATTGTTAAATATTGATTTAATATTTAAATATTTTTAAAACAATTCTTTTTAAAAAAGATTCCCAGGACCAGAGTGATAGCATAGCAGGTAAGGCATTTGCCTAGCATACAGCCAACCCAGTTTCAGTCCCTGGCATTCCATAGGGTCCTCTGACAACACTAGGAATAAGGGAGTAAGCCCTGAGCATTGTCAGGTGTGACACTAAAACAAAAACAATCAACAAAGAGAAAAACAAGAGTTTCACAAACAGGAAACGCATCTGGACTTCAGTACAGCTCTGACCCTGGACCCGCCACACATCTTTCCTGCAGTTCAGACCACAAATACAAGGATCCAGTGAATTCCTTCAACGTCCCATGTAGCTCGGTCACCCTGTGATTCACCCTGACTTCATAAGGATGTGCCAGCTGAGAAGAGATGCACTCGCCACACCTGCATCAGGCCATCTCCCACACACAGATGACCACTAACATACCTTTGCTAACTTGGCCTGTAATGCAATCAAATCTCTTACCATGAATCATGTTTCCCGTACCTTATTTGTAAGATTCCACTTCTTCCTCTTGAAGGATATTCTGCTACACCACACACACACACACACACACACACACACACCTAGAACCCATTGAATTTGTAATACAGGTTTTGAAAGGTTATCATGTATATCACTTTACCTTCTTTCAGCACTCAGTTCTTGTCCAGAGTGATTGTTTCCGACTGTAATTGTCAGAGTGTCAAGAGTGTCAAAGTGGTCCCTTCCCTGTCCTAACTGCCCTCCCCCATCTTCCCCGGAGAAAGAGAGAGAGAGAGAAGAAGAAAGAAAAAAGAAAAAAGAAGAGAGAAGGGAGAAGGGAGAAGAAGGAGGAGAAGGAGAAGGAGAAGGAGAAGGAGAAGGAGGAAGAGAAGGAGAAGAAGAAGAAGAAGAAGAAGAAGAAGAAGAAGAAGAAGAAGGAGGAGGAGGAGGAGGAGGAGGAGGAGGAGGAGGAGGAGGAGGAAGAAAGAAGAAAGAAGAAGAAAAAAAGTCTACCATAGAGGCAAGCTGGGGCGGTGCAGGTGGCAGGAGGGAAAATAGGGACATTGGCGGTGGGAAATGTACACTGGTGACGGGACGGGTATTGCAACGTTATGTGACTAAAACCCAATCATGAGCAACTTTGTGTCTGTCTATTTCATGGTGATTCAATTAAAATTTTTAAATTAGGAAAATTAAGACTCACATGCAGAATGAGTCATGTGACTCACTCAACAGCCCAACCTGCAGAGTGCCAGCTGCTATTGCTATTCTTAGCCACTTGGTGTCGCTGCTGGAGACTGGAACCGCATGGCTTGGTGCTTGCCAATGTCAGGTCCATCTGCAAGGAGGCGCCCAGATAATGCAGTTCTTTTCCTCCTCACTCCCAGTCAAGTTCTCTGTGCTTCAAAGCATAACACCATGCCATGCTGGCTGGAATCAGAGGACTTTCCTTCCAGCTTTCCCCAAACCAGCACCCCCAGGGGCAGGAGCCAAGAGGCCAGGTCCCCTCTTTCTGAAGAATAACTGGATTTCGGGGCCTCATAGCCTTGCTCTGATTCAGATTTCTCTGAACTATGTCTCCAACAGAAAGGCCTTGTCCTTTCTCCTCTGTAAATCTTGGGCTCCAGCCGTGGGCAGCATGTCTGAGGAGGGGAGATGTAGGCTGTGGGCACCCCACTGGGTGCTGGGTCTGTCCCAAGCCCCGTGACATTCTGGGCATCTTCTTATGCACATGAAAAAATTGATGAGTCAAATCCGTGGGTACCAGGGATGATCCCCCCTCCCCACTTCGCCCACCCCAATTAATCCCCATGGAACCCCAGACTCAAGGCACCCCCTCACCTGCCACATCCCACCTTCCAGAAGCCAAGAGTTTACCAGAGCTTGGGCCAGAGGGACAGCCAGGGCTGGGGGATGAGCCAAGCTGCCCCCCAGGACAGGGTGCTGAGAGACCTCAGTCAATGGCCAGAATTTGGGGGCTTTCCCCAGTGGACAGAGTAGCCGGAGCCAGATGAGGACACCACCCAGCCCTCTATGCCCCACGCCCGGAGGTTCTGGGGTTTCTGTGCTGGTGAGGTCTCGCTTTCCACCTATGGATAGGCACTCAACATCCTGCCTGTGGGTTGTGCTGACACTGGCCGTGACCCCATAAAGCTGCCACCAGAGTGGCTATTTGAAAGCAAGCTGGGACTGAAATTGGTGGCCTGAGCGTGGCTCTGTGTCTGGGTCTCCTCCTGGGATCAGACAGTCAGGAGGTGCTCCCCACTCTCCTCCTGGCTGGGGCTGGACCAAGGTGAGGCCATCTGAGACCCCTAAAGAACAAGGAAAGGGCTGGAGCAACAAGACAGTGGGGGGGTGGAGGGTGGGGAGATTTTGCCTTGCAAGCAACAGACCTGGGTTCAGTCCCCAGCATCCCATATGGTCCCCCGAGCACCGCCAGGAGTGATTCCCGAGTGCAGAGCTAGGAAGAATCCCTGAGCATCACCGGGTGGACCCCAAAAGCAACATAAATCAGTAATTTGTATAAAAAAACATAAATAATTCATATTAAAAAAAGGACAAGGGAAGCTGAGTCGTCACCCTTTCTTCCCAAAACCCGCTTCATTAAAAAACACCAACAGGCCTTTCCCTCCTCTGGTCAGGCTCCCCCAACCAGAAATGCCACCTCAGAGTTCTTCGGGGGAACCCCAAAGCCAGGGGCTCCCTCCCAACCTGGGAGAGCGCTGCCTTCCCCTACCCTCTCCTTTATTACCAGCGCAAGATTCCCCGAGCCCTGCCAAGAACTGATATTCAGAAGTAAGTATGTAAATCCTTTGTAAATGTATGCTAATTACTTATTTTTAATTATAATGTAAATAAGTAATTACTGAATAATTTTAAAGTATTTACATGGGGGGTGTGTGATTTAGACACTAACTTGTTATAAGATATAAAAACTATAAATTATACAGTAATTATGGCCCAATTTACATGCTAAGGCCAAACACAATTACGTAGCAAGAAAAATATAAACAATCAGGTAATTCCAAGGTAGTTACTGTGTAATAACCAAGCTGTCTCCTTCCCCTCTGACAAAGTCGATCTGTGCAGCCGCCCTTGGCTTGGGCAGGCCGAGCGTGCGTACATCCGGGGAACAACATCACCATGAAGGGGGCAAGTCACAGCCTAAGGGGGCCCATCCCAAGAGCTTGGCTGGACCATGGGGCTCAGAGGCAGCCCCAGACACAGAGCATGGTCGCCTGGACTGGAGGTTTGAGTCTCTGGCACAATCATTGCTCTTCTACCCATGCTCCACCCAGCCAAGGGAGTTCCCCAAATGCTCTTCTCCAGGGCTTCAAATGGCTGTGCCCTCAGCTTTGATTTTGGCGGGGTTTATTTAGCTTTTATAAAATAAATTTTACAAAATAAAATTTTTGGGATCCACACCTGGTAGTACTCAGGGACCACCCCCAGCAGTGTTTGGGAAGCCTTGAGGTAAAGGGTTCAAACCCAGGCTTCCCACATGCAAGGCTCAGGCCCAGCCTATTGTCCTTCTCTTCATTCCCCCAAGCTCAGGGAGGCTTGCCTCTGGGTGGGTGTTTATGTTACTTTGCTTCTTTGTTTCCTTTGTTTGTCTGTCTTGCGGTGCCTGGGATTGAACCCAGAACATCACCCGTCGGAGGTGAGCACTGTGCTGCTGAGTCACATCCTGGCCCAACTGTTGCCTTCAACGCTCGTGAAGTCAGAGTCCCCCAAGGGCAAGGCATGGCCTGAGCATGGCGAACCCAGTCCCCAGTGAAAGGCAGAGGGGACACTGGGGCCACCCCACATGGCACCTCTGGGCTGCGGGGCCTCCTGTGTCTTGGCTTTTCTGGTAATCCAGAGAACCACGCAGGAGACACACGGTGGGGAGGTGTGACCGACACCAGGAGAGGGTGGCAGAGAGGGTCCCCTCCATCCAGCGCCTGCTGTGGGCCCCTCCTCGCCCTCGGGGCCCCCTTTGGCCTCCAGAGCACCCCCCGATCGCGGGATCTTTGCCCTGTCCCGGTGGGGGTGCACCAGCCTCAAGTCTAGGGTGTCGGGGCTTGTGGGCCCTATTCCCTACTGGGAGACCTGTATCCTCATGCTGGAAGGTTCCAGGAGGCCTGCCTCCCTCCCTGCTGCACTAAAACAATCCCCCAACTCCCGGCACCTGCGCCCACCGCCCCCTCCATCTGGAGCCCAGGACAAAGGAATCCATTCACAGACACCCCGTGTCCCCCGCCCAGAGCCCAGGCTGTTCAGGAAACAGGAATTAGGGACCCAAGGATGGAATATGCCGCTGACCCGTCCAGGCCCTGAGCTCTGCGGGGTAGGGAGCCTCTCTGCCCTGTCACACGCTCCGCCTCGCCCACTGGTGCTCAGTCAGAGGCCCAGTGACCAGCCCAGCTCACGCCGCCGCCACATATGACCCTGTCCCTGCCCTGACTCAGGGCTCTGTCTCAGCACCCAGTTCCACATTGCTGCAGCTCAGCTGAAGACACTAAGTCAGTGGTGGGAGTGCCGTCAGCTGTAGCCAAAGCTGCTGCCCTGCACAGGGGCCGCCTGGCACCGGCCAGCTTGGCAGCCACAGGACTAGCCACTAAAGCCAGGCTGGTGCCCCTCCCGCAGCCCTTCAGGAAGTCCCCCTCCCCCCCGCTCCTGGTCCCCTGGGTAATATTTTTTTTATGGCCATTGCCGGGTGCTATTCATTTTATTACACTTTTGCCTGTTATTTTTGTTGTGGCGCATAAGCAATGTGGTCAATTCCGTTTTTACGTGCCCGGGCATTGCAGATTCACGGCCAGCCAGCGCGGCGCTGAGTGGTTCCACGGCAAAGTGTTTGGCTAATAAAATGCAGAAAGAAGAGATGGGAAAATCAATGCCTTTGTTAATGCCCCTTTGCCGTCTCTCACGGGGGCTGCCAGGCAGGGCTGCCCGTGGGGGCCGGCGCCAGAGGCTCCACATGGTCGAGTACCTGCTGCGGAAGCCGGCGCCAGCTGGCCTCGAACCCGCGTCCTGTGTCCGGTCCTCGCGAACAGAGCCAGCAGAGACGCCCAGAGAAGGCTGGCCAGGTAGAGATTCCCCCTGAGGCCCATGGGGGGCTGAGGAAGAGATGGCTCCTTCCTCCTATGCTCCTGAATGCGGCCCCACTCAGATCCTCCGTTTCTTCTTCTAGGGAACCGCCAGCATCCTGGAGCGCACCGGGAGAGCTCGGTACCTGCCGCCGGGTTCCTGTCACTGGCCAGCTGGGGCTGCCTGGGGAGCATGTGCCCAAGGCTCCCATGTGACCCCCGCCCAGCCCCAGCGGCAGCTGCCCCCTTGGCCTCTTTCCCCAAACAGGTACCCAGGAACAAGCACTGCTCAGCTTCCTGCTGAGGTGCGGGACTCAGGGACAGAGTACTGGCCCTGGGGGGACACCCAAAGGGGGGACGACCCGGGAAGGCTGGGACAGGCCCTGAGTACTTCCGTGTCCAGCCCTGGCTCCGGTCACCTCACTGAGAGCTCCCCCCCCAGTTTCTTCTCTCTGTAGGGGACTGCAGGGACAGTGGCACTGATACTGAGGGGGAGGGTCCTGGGGACAGAGTGGGTGGGCAGTGGAGAGGTCTTGGGGGACAGGAAGGGTTGGAAATGGGGGTCCTGGGGGAAGGGACTTCATATGAGGCCTCACTTAGGTGGGGCGTTACTGGGAGGACCATCCCTCTCACTCATGGGGTGCTCCTGGAGGAAATGGGGGTTCCTTCCCTCACCCCCAGCCTCAGCTGCTCCAGTCGCCTGGCTGGGGATAGAGTGGGGATGGGGGTGCCCAGCGCTGTGGGCTGGGGGTGACAAAGGAACAGGAGGTGACAAGAAACGTGCTGAGGGTCGCGGAGGGGCATGGGGAGGGGAGATATTTACCCTGGCTGGGGCCATCTCAGTGCCCCCAAGCACCCCAGACTGGTGGGGATGGCACAGAGCCCCCAAGGGGAGGAAGGGGGTGCTGGCCCCCACCCTCAAAGCCAGCGTCTCCTCCCTCCCCGCCCCAGGGAGCACCGACAGAGCCTGACCCCCCCACCCCCCGCCGGCGCCCCCGGCACACCCGGGCCGGCGCTCAGCTTGGCAAATATTGGGCTTTATTAATTTAATTAAACTTTATTAACCTTTATTAAAAATAAACCCTCATTAAAATTCTCATTCCCGGCTCTGGCAAAGGCGGGGGCGGGGCACCCTCTCGTCTCCTGGCTGGGGAGTGTGGAGAGACCAGAGGTGGGGGGCTGGGCTGGGGGCTGGCTGGGGAATGCGGTGGGGGGAGTGGGGCAGTAGTGGGGGGGCTCTAAGGGGGGCTGGGGGCAGGGGCTGGGGCTGGGGCCAGGGTTGGCGCCCGTGTAGAGGATACCGCAGGGAAGGTGGGCGAGTCACAGGCCAACAGCTGAAGCCCAGCTTGTCAGACCCCTGTGACCCGGCCACAGGAAGAGCAGGGAAGTCCAAGGCCTGGGGGCCCTGGGACCTGGCCCCCCACAAAGGCCCTTCTCACTGCCTAGAGCCCAAGCAGATGAACCGTGTCCCCTGGACAGTTCCTGCACCAGCCACAGTCACACAGCTGTCTGGGCGGCTCCAGCAGTGGCCCCGCCTGGCACCTACAGAAAGGCATCAGTTCTCGGGGCCAGGGACCCTCGTCCCCGCCTGCCCTGCCCATGGGACCTCTGGCCCGGTTCCTCCGTGGGTCTGGACACACGGCTCTCCGTGGGGCACATGAGGTCGCCCCGGGACCAGGCTGTCCCTCACTGCAGAGCAAGGCTGACCGCACGGAGGGAGGTTCAGGGGCTGGGAGCAGAGGGGCACCCTGCCAGGTCCCCCCGCCAGAAAGCTACGCTCTCGGAGGCCCCGGCACGCGGGCACACCCCTGGCCCTGATGTAAAATAGGTCATTGGCGTAGTCCCAGCCAAACGGGCCTCTCCAGGATCAGCAAGGCCGTGCTCCCTGGGTCTAATTATCCCATATTTGGTCAATAAGCCATTAACACAGCGCCTCGGATGTTAATAACCGTTTCATGAAAAAGTCGGCGTAATTTATGAGATCAACACTGGTTAGCAAAATTAATAAATATTTCATTCGGTGAGATTTATCCGGGCGTGCGGCCGACAGGTGCGCCCAGGGCGGGCGGGCAGCCCCGGGGCCGGCCGGCCGGCCACAATGAAGGGCCTGAGCTCACCCAAGCCAGTAAACGTTTCCCTCAAACCCGAGTGCCATAAATCCGCGGGCGGGATGAGGGAGCCCAGTAAAACCTGACTTAACATTATGTTCTGGCCATTAACAATATTTATATAGATGTCACCTGGGGGAGGGTCAGAGTCACCCAAGGAAGATGGCATCTGTGAGGAGGCCACTCGGGCTCCTCTGGGAGGCAGGTGGCCACGGACCCCCAGAACAGGGGTCCTGCCCCGAAAATCCCACTGGGCTTGGCTGTTGAGGGCTGCGTGATCTGGCGTGGTTCTCTCCCTTGAGGGGCCCCTGTCTCCACATCTGCAGGATGGGTGGGTCCGACATTCACCTAGGAGCTGTCGAGGTCCCACGTGGGGACTTGTGGCAGTTGATCATCACAGTCTGGTGGCCAGAGGTCTGAGAGGGAGCAGCACCGTTTCCTCTGTCTCTCTTACTACTGTCCACATGTCAGCATGAGGAGGGGTTACGAGACAACGGGAATTACTCAGGGCAGTGGGCGCTGGGCTGGAGCTTGACCTGAACTGGGACTGTCAGCCCCCACATCTCACTACCCTGTGACCCCCCCTTTGAGTACCCCTCCCACCCCAGTTCCGCTCTGCCATGCCAGGCCAACGCCAGGGCCAGGTGTGGTTCAAGAATTTTCCAGATGGGCTGACCTGCTCTCCAGGGGCCCCCCTGCACCAGTATCACTTTTCCCTCCTCGCCAGGGCTGGATCCGATTTGCGAGGAGCAGCTTGGCAGGAAGCAGGGGCCAGGCTATAAAATAAAGGGACCGAATGGGACAGGCCCATCTGAGCCGGGGCTGAGGGTGGGTGCTGAGGCTCTGGGGGTGAACCTGGCGGGGGGGGTGCTGAGGCCCTGGGAGCCAGCCTGAGGGGCCCTCTCTGAGCCTTCACACAGGGTGTGGAGTCACAGCACCTCCGCCACCTTCGCCCCCAGGCAGGCAGGCCACAGCATCAGCCCTCTGGTCTGCACTTGAGGAGGGGCGGGGATGGGATGGTGGTACCCAGCACCCCTGGATCCTTCCATTCTAACTCCAGGCAGTCATTCTTTTTTTTTTAAATATAGTAGTATTGCTATTTATTCAGCCACTGATTAAGCTTACTGAATTGGGCATGAATCCCACATTAGTTTTTATTTAAAATTTTTTTGATCGAAGATTTGTGAGATAGACCATTACAAAGCTGCTCATAATTGGCTCGCAGTCATACAAGGATCCAACACCCATCCCTCCACCAGTGTGCATTTCCCACCACCAATGTCCCGTTTCCCTCCCACCATCCCCCCCACTCCCCAGCCTCCCTCTATGGGAGGCACTTTCCTTCTTGCTCTCTCTCCCCTTTTCCTTTGTGCATTATGGTTTGCAATACAGGTACTAAGAGGTCATGGTGTTTGCTCAGGAAATTCGGTATTTTTATCTGGACAGTAAGGCTGGAGTAGCTTTTCAACTGGGCGGCAGCTTTGGGGCGTGGATGTGACTGCTGAGGCTTCTGAAAGTTCAGGAGGTGGAGAGAGGTAGCCCATCCTGACCCCAAGAGAGCCTGGAGATTTCAGTCACAAAACTCACATACCAGAATTTTTAGCAGATTGTCTCGGTGAGTTCTTTCCAGAGATGGTGGAGTCAGGCCTAGGGTACGGCGGCAATTTTGGATTGTGGGAGAAATCCAAAAGTGGCTGCCGGGGGCTCTCAGGCACTCATTTTTTGACCAGATTTAATCTGGGGATTGGGGAGGCGACTCAGGCTGGTCAGCACTATTCAGAAAATCGCAGGTTGAGAGGTGCTGGCCGCTAGCAAAATTTCCCCTCATTTAACAATTTCATTCCCGTTTCTTTCTTTCTTTTTTGGGTGGTGAGGGAGCCTCCAGCAATGTTAGGGTACCAGACCACTCCTGGTTGGAAAACCAGTACCTCCACATGATCCCTGAGCACCACCTGGCACGGTCCCTGAGCACAGAGCCATGAGAAGTCATTTCTGAGAACTGGGGGCAAGGAGAATCATGTAGCTACAAAACCCCACAAATAAATGGGGACAGTGCAGAGGGGACCAGGAGTGAGTGGGGTGCGGGGTTTGGGGATGATGCAGAGGGGGCCTGGAGTGAGTGGGCGTGTGGGGTACCTCAGGGGTCTCTGGTGGGGAGAGGGTGCTGATCTCAGGATGAAAGGATGTGGGCGGGGCTGGGGAAGTGCAAGGCACAGGGGTTGGGTGGAGGAGCCCCAGGCCTCAATGCCCTGCAGGAGCCCACTGGGCTGTGAGTGACCACTGCGGGGCTCTCTCCCCACCTGCACGGCACCCCAAGCTCAGCTGGGGGGATCGAAGTCCCCAGCACCACACTGCTGGGTTGGGCGTTGAACCATCGGGCCCAGTTGAGCAAATCCCCCAGCATGGCCCTAAGGCCCTGAGCACTGTGTGGGAGCCCCCAAATGAAGATAGTGCTGGGTGGGGCAGAGGGAGGGACCCCTGTGAGTGCAGTGGCGGGGGGGCCTTACCTTTATTGAGGTAAGGTCGTTGACCTAGGGGGCTCTGCTGAGTGACTTGGATGTGGAATATGGGTAACGGAAGAGTTGGCAGGTGATTGTCTGGGTCTGATCTGACCCGCGGGGCTCTGGGCACCTCCTGTGGGCTGATGGGGCAGTTCTGGGGTCGCAGAACCCGACACAGCAGGCAGGCCCAGACCAGAAGCAGGAAGCTGCATTTGAGGAACGGAGCAGAGGGGAAGTGGTGAGGCTGCATTAGCCAAGGGCCCGCACAGCTGGGGCCAGGTGGCAGGCTGGGGGGTCCCAGGCACTCTCTGGGTGTGGGACACTCAGAGGCCAGGATTATGGGCAGCACCCACTGTCTGGGGCCAGCCTGCAGGACTCAGGATCGGCGACCAAGAGCCAGCAAAGCTGAGCCATTGTCAGTTGACAGTCTGTGAGCAGGGAGAAAGGAGCTGAGCAAAGGGGAAACTGAACTGTGTTAGAGAAATGTCATGGGACAAAAGGGACAGCAGGGCCAAGTTCCCAGTCAGCCACAGTGTCTGTGGTTCCAGGGAGACAACAGTGAAAAAGCTGGCCACATGAAACAGACTTTGACAGGTCTGACAGAAGGAGGTGCAAAGGGCCTGGGGCAGGAGCGTGTCCATAGGTATTGGAAGAGGAAATGTGTCGTGAAGAAGGTGCAGGTTGAACTTGAGGCCCAAAGAGAAAGGGGGGTGAGCCACCTGCAGGTCGGGAGACTCCAGGTGTGGGTCTGCTCAGGTCAGCACAGGGCTGACCAGGTCCTAGGTGTTAGAATGTTGACGGTTATAATTAGAAGTTGCCTAAGCCTTTGGGAGAGAATGGGTGGGTGCCTTGGGGTCTCATCCCCTAGTGAGATTTGCGTTCCCCAGCCTGTCCCGGTGGACCTGGGGGCTGCTTCCTCTCACCTCCTCTTGGTAAGTTTGGGGAGTGCTGGGGTGGGGCCAGCGTCACAATGGCATTAACTCAGCCCACCCCCCCGCACCCCAGGCTCCGGAAGCACCAGCCCCCAGAAGTTGTTAATACCTTTATTATGGGCTGAAATGTATTCACGATATTAAAAGACATCCCGTCTCTGCCCCCACCCCCGTGTCACATCTGAGATGTAGCGTAGATAAATGATATATCACCGAACGAGATCTACCGAAACCATTAGTAACCATGACATTTTGACGTCAGATTTTAAAAAATTCCTAAGTAATCTTTTTGATTTATGAAATGCTGTCTGGGTTCATCGAGAGAGATCTCAGATTTATCACCGCCTGGTTAGAATTATTAATGATTTTCAATTTGTAAATCTGAAGTCGGGAAAGTCTGTGGGCTCCGGGTGAGGGCTCGACGCGGCTGCCCGCTCCCTGCCGGCCTCGCTCACAGCAGCACTGACCGCAGAGCCCGCCCGGGACAGTGTCCACCCCACTCACGGCAGTGCCCTCAGACCTACTGGCCACTTGGCATGGGGTCGGGAAGGGCAGAGACCAGCCAGCAGCACCCCCTGAATCCAAATCCGGTTCTGGTCCGAGCTCCACACTGGTCCCTCCAGCCCAACAGCGGTCAGTGGCGGCAGAGCCCTCATGGCACTTCTCTGTTTTATCCAGGGACATTGGTAGGGGGCGGGCCAGCTTGGCCACCTTCACATCCACTCCCAGCTCCGCCCCCCTCCGCCCCCAGCCCCAGAGCTGCCCGACCCAGTGGGGGAGGTGGCGGGCAGCAGCTTGCTGGCCCTAGACTCCCACCCAACAGCCATCACCCCTCTAGGGGTGCTAACCCCAGCCTGCCGGAATGGCCAGAGGTCCCCCTCACGGGGGTGGTGTTAGGTGTCCCCCTAGGACAGGCCGGGTCTTCTCCCTGCATCCTCAAGCCCTCTGAGCAGGCCACTGCTACTCCCACCTTCCTGCCCGCACCCCTGACCGCCAGCCTGCAGAAGCCCAGGGAAGCTTTAGACTAGGGGACCCACAGGACTCGGGACACCTGACTCCTGCCTGTACCCAGGCACCTGTTGCTGCTTCCAGGCTCGAAGCCATGCCCCCCATGCCCGGGCAAGGAGGAGGCACCCGGGAGTCAGGGGGCAAGTCCCACCCCCTGCAGGCAGGCTCGGAGCCTTTCTCCTGATCTGCAGGGCAGCAGTGGCCATTTCGCACCCTGCCCCATCCTACTGCCCTGGAGGCCGGCCCGCCATGCTGGGCTGAGCCCCGCCATGCCCCATCCTCAGCCTGGTGGGGAAGCGCCACTCACAGGGAGCAGCTCACTGAAGCATCTAGCACAGCACCCAGCACCCAGCACAGCACTCAGCACGCAGCACAGCACCCAGCATAGCATCCATTAGAACACCCTGCACCCAGCACAGCACCCAGCACTGCACCCAGCACAGCACTCAGCAACCAGCAAAGCACCCAGCACCCAACAAAACACTCAGCATAGCACCTAGCAGCCAGCACAGCACCCAGCACAGCACTCAGCACAGCACTCAGCACCCAGCACAGCACCCAGAACCCAGCACCCTGCTCTCCCGGGCCGTGTGGTTTCTTTAGAAGCCCAGGAACAGAGTCAAGGTGGACACTACAGCCTCGGTGCCAGGCTCAGGGCTGCCGGCCTACATGGCAGACGGAATTGGACCAGGGGCGATGACGTGGGTCACTAGCGCAGTGACGGGAAATGAATGCTGTCAGCTTGTGTGACACACGCCTGGATGGGGAGGTGGCTTCGGAAGCGAGTGGTGGTGGTGGGGGGGGGGGGGGTGGGCTGGGACAGTTTGAGAAATGGGAGGAAAGTGTGGACCTCCGTGGGTCAAAGTCCAGATGGGGACTGGCCACGCTGAGGAGGCGGGAGAGGCTGGAAAGGTTGGGCCCCGCTGGCCATGTCTGTGAAGGACCTGCCCTCTGCTGGGACCACGAGCAGAGCAGAGGCCAGCAGCGGGCTGTCTTCCGGGGGGCAAACACGGGGTCAGGCCACCCACTGGCTAGAGGATCCAGTTGCCCGTCCCGGCGGGCTGCGGAGCCCCTGAGTCCCGGGAGCATCAGGGCTGCCTCCAGCTCCAGCAAACACCTCAGAGCAAGTACCTGAGCATGTTTTTGATCCAGCCCATGTCCAGCCCAGTCCCTGGGGCCAGGCCGGGGTCAGCGGTGGCCACGACTCAGCTTGTGGGTCTGAGGACTGAGCCGTTCCTTGGGCACCAGCTTGCAGTGTTAAGACATTTGTTCTCCCACTGGTGTGGCGCCTGAAGCCCATGAGGTGCATGCCATTTTACAGATGGGGAAGTGGAGCCCAGGAAGTGGAAGAAGCAGAGGTGGGTGAGGTCAAGCTCCTCCCACTCTCCCACCATGGCCACAGAGAGTGACTTGCTGCCACAGGAACAGCCTGGCTTGCTGAGACGAGCACCAGGTGTGCGAATCTCCGGTTTATTTTTCTTAGGAGCCATTGGTGTGAGCGATGGCTCTGGCTCTGCACTCAGAACTCACTCCTGGGGGGCTCAGGCGACCATATGGGATGCCGAGGGTCGAATCCAGTTGGCCAGGTGCCGGCAAATGCCCTTCCCGCGGCACTGTTGCTCTGATCCTGCGAATGTCCCTTTCATGGCCACTGACTTGCCCTGTGTCATTCACTCTGAGAATTATGCAGGCGGAGCCAAAGAGATCCAGACTGAACCCGAATATGGGTCTCAGGCCACCTCTGGCGCTGACCATGGGCACATAACACCCTAGTGGCCAAGAGGACTCTTCTCCTTGTCTCTCGCCCTCATTGCCTGGGAAGGGAGGTGGGCCTGCACCCTTGCACAACCCTTGACTCAGCCGAGCCTCCGAGAAGGGGCTGAGCTGGGGTTATGGGCAGGGGCACTCCCTCAGATGGGACCCTGGACACTCCCCCAGACTCAGCCCTGAGGTGGGACCCTGTGCCAGAAGCTTCCTACCTCTGAACTTGGTTCTGCTCCGCAATAAAATGGAGCTGGAAAGACCAGCACTGTAGCACTGTCCTCCCATTGCTCATGATTTTGCTTGAGCAGACACCAGTAACGTCTCACAACAAATTGTGAGACTTGCTACTGTTTTTGTAACACAAATTGTGTTACTTGTTACTGGCATATTGAATATGTCATGGGGAACTTGCCAGGCTTTGCTGTGAGGGCGAGATACTCCCGGTAGCTTTCCGGGCTCTCCAAGAGGGGCAGAGGAATCGAACCCAGGTTGGCCACGTGCAAGGCAAATGCCCTACCCAGTGTGCTATCACTTCAGCTCTGGGTCCTTATTGAGTCTACAGAATATCAGAATACAGATTCTGAAAAAATTAAAGTGTTCTAGCAAATGGAAAACTAGAAAGGAATAAAGATTCGGCTTCCTGGCAATTCCAAATAACAAAGACCCATAGATAAAGCAGAGAAAAGATCACAATCAGAAGCCTGTTGTGTAGCACAATTTCCACACACACGAATTACCCCTGGGGAGGCTGTGGATGTAAAGGGCAGAGAGAATCCATAGTCTCCCGAGGAAAGGAACAATGCATATTCACATGACAAAAGTGTGGCCATGGGTTGGATTTCACAGTCTGGTAAGACCAGAGGAGACAATATTCATGGAAGGCTTGGCCTAAGATCTGGTCATAAGAGCATCACTGGGGAGCCAGTAGGCATGAATCTTATTCTTATTGTCACCAGAGAGAATTACTTTCTCAGAAGTTCCTAGAACCTTCTACTCAGGCCAGATTGAAGTCAAGAAGGAGAATTGGCTAGGGGCTGGAGCAATACTACAGGGAATCTGCATGGGGCTGAAGGGCCAGGTGGCGCAGAGACACAGCACAGTCCATGAGCGGACATTTGGGTGCTAGTCTCACTCCTCTAGTGTGTGCACCCCTGGCGGGGCAACTCCATGCTCAAAGTTCTGTCTGATAGAAACAACCAGATGTTTTATCCATGATTCATGTCCAAAGATGTTTATTGGGCACGAAGTGAGAACATAAAGGGCCAACACAAATGTCCATCAAGAGTAGCTGAGCTCAGTACAGTCTTGGTATAGTCTCGGTACAGACTTGGTACAGTCTCAGTACAGATCGGTACAATCTCAGTATAGACTTGGTACAGACTCAGTACAGTCTCTGTACAGTCTAGGTACAGACGTGGTACAGCCTAGTACATACTCGGTACAGAGTTGGTACAGACTCAGTATAGACTTGGTACGGTCTCGGTACAGATAGGTACAGTCTCAGTATAGACTCAGTACAGACTTGGTACAGTCTCGGTACAGTCTTGATACAGTCTCAGTACAGATTCAGTATAGTCTCAGTAAAGACTCGATACAGACTCAGTACAGACTCAGTACAGAGTTGGTACAGACTCAGTACAGTCTCAGTACAGTCTTGGTATAGACTCGTACAGACTCAGTATGCAACCCTTCATGGGAGTATCATGAAGCTGAACCAGACCCTGCAGTGAGTGTTCAGAGAGAAATCGAGGCCATCAGGGTGCCCTTCTCATGGAGGAGAAAGGGAATGTTGGGAAGTGGGATGTCAGCACCAGAACCTCTGCCCAGGTGTTCGTGTCATGGAAAGCAAGAAGAGTTGGTGGGACTTGTTGTTCTTAAAGAGCTTGAAAACATCTGCATCATCCTCACAGCCTGTCATAAACTAAACACACATAACAAAAATCAAGAATTCTCCCCAAGTGGTCTCAGAAAACTGAAATTTACAGAGAAAGCCACTGCCTCCTCCCCCCACCAAATGGGAGAGTGAAATAAAAAAGGAGCAAAATTATCTATGCATGCCTTAGTTGAACTTAAGAAAATAAAAAACATCCTGAAAAAAAGCTAGAGAGGAAGAAACATACTAACCTCATAGGAGCAGAGGTGAGAATGAAACCCCACTGTTCCATCTCAAAGAGTGGAATGAACTTTTACTCAAATGCTGAAGAAGGGGCAGTGAGAAACCCATCAATCTGGCATTTTATAGCCTGAAAAAGTATCATCCAACAGAGTAGGAAAAATAGAGAATTTGTATTTCAAAAACCAAGGGGGCGTACTGTCCATAGATTTGCCTTGTAGAACTGCAAAGAAATTTTTCAGAGAGAAGAAAAATAATGCAGATCAGGAACTCAGCTCTAAGTAAAAAAAGGAGTCTCTTGGAGAAGATAAAGGAGTAAGTGAAGGAAAAATAAAAACTTTATTAGTAGGGGCGGGAGGGGGAGGAAAAAAAAACCCAAAACCTTTATTCCTCTTAATTGAGCTAATAAAAACAGCTTGTTTGAATAGTAGTAGCAATAATATACTCGATAATATATTTATGTAACATGAGTTAAGAGTAGATTAAAAGTAAAATTATGGATAAAGATGGATCACGCAGGGCTGGAGAGATAGTGCATTTGCCTTGCATGTGGAGGACCCAGCTCTGATCCCCAGCATCTCATATGGTCTCCCAAGCATCACTAGGTGAGACATACAAACAAAAAAGACTATTTAATTCATGACAATAGAATACCATGGCAAATTTTAAAATAATACTTTCAGATAGAACTTCTGGTGTTCAAAAATAAATGCAGATACAGATATATTATTGTGTAGTATACCGACAGCAAGAAAGCTATGAGGGATAAAGAAGTGAAGGGTCAAAACCACAAGAAGACGTAAGAATCCTTTGTGTAGAACAAAAGCAACTGGTGCTGGCGCGGATGTGGCGAGAAAGGGACCCTCCTTCACTGCTGGTGGGAATGCCGACTGGTTCAGCCCTTTTGGAAAACAGTATGGACGATTCTCAAAAAATTAGAAATTGAGCTCCCATTTGACCCAGCAATACTACTCCTGGGAATATATCCCAGAGGGGCAGAAAAGTATAGTCAAAGTGATGTCTGCACTTGTTTGTTCATTGCAGCACTCTTTACAATAGCTGGAATCTGGAAAAAACCTGAGTGCCCGAGAACAGATGACTGGTTAAAGAAACTTTGGTACATCTACACAATGGAGTACTATGTAGCTGTTAGAAAAGATGAAGTCATGAAATTCACATACAAGTGGTACTACATGGAAAGTATCATGTTAAGCGAAATGAGTCAGAAAGAGAGGGATAGACATAGAAAGATTGCATTCATCTGGGGGACATAAAGTAACAAAATAGGAGACTAACACCCAAGAATAGCTGAGATTACTACCAGGAGGTTTGCTCCATGGCTTGGAGGCCAGCCACACATGCTAGGGGACAAGGCAGCTCAGATAGAGAAGGGAGCACCAAATAAAGGATGTTGGGAGGATCCTCCCAGGATGGGAGATGCATGCTGAAAGTAGACTATAGACTGAAGATGATTGCCGCTCAATGCCTCTTTTGCAAACCACAGCACCAAAAAGGAGAGAGAACAAAAGGGAATGCCCTGCCACAGTGGCAGGGTGGGATGGGGGGATGGGGGTGGGAGGGATACTGGGATCCGTGGTGGTGGAAAATGGGCACTGGTGGAGGGATGGGTATTTGATCATTGTATAATTGAAACCCAAGCACAAAAATTTGTAAGTCTACAGCTGTACCTCATGGTGTTTCACTAATAAAAATTTTTAAAAATTAAAAAATTAAAAAAAAGAATCCTTTGTGTGAAACCTGCAATACAGTGTCCATCAGACAGGGCAAACATAAAGCTCAGTGGCGAAAAGCCCACATGAGTTTGATTCCCAGTGCCCCACATGTACCAGGTAGAGAGTTCGGTGGCCCTGCTGTGAGATCTTGGGCACTGTTGTAGTTGGTATCACCTCCAGCCCACCCACTGCAGCCCACTGGGTGGATACTCTGCAGCTAAAGTGTGAGCCCCCCAGAGCAAGAACACAGCCAGGAGTGACACATGTGTGAGCCTTCCAGCCATCGCCAATGAACACTATAGCTGGCATGTGTAGGAGCAGCAAAATGAGGTGTGAGTCCTGGTAAGTTCATAGGGAGCCCTTGGTGAGCCTGTGGGTCCTGGCAACAACCACAGCCACAAAGGGAAGGGAAAGTGAAATAAAGAGACAGAACCGCAGGGAAAAACACATGTGTCTCTGACCAGCGTCCCAGGCTCTCACACCTCTCTGTCAGAAACAGCTTTTGCAGACAGAAAATCAGTGAGAACACAGTGGAACTCAGAGTCACTATCCATCAGCTGGATGTGATCGGCACCTATAGACCGGTCCATTGAGCAGCGCAGATTACTTACTGCTCCCCAGCTCGAAGGCAGCATTCATCAGGAGGGGCCACATTGTGGACCGTGACACACCTTCCAACCAGCGCCAGAAAGTAGCCGTCACCTGGCATCTGTCCTCAGACCACAACAGAATTAAATGAGAAATCAGTCACCAAAAGATGGCTTCAGGGTTGCACAGGTTTTGAAGATTCAACGGCACTTTTGTTTTCCTGGTCCCAGGGATCAAACTTAGAGTATGAAACATGGTAAACAAGCATTCAACCGCCGAGGCTCCAGCACTTCCTCTCCCGAGCTCCGAAGTTACACACATACAAATAACACACGGGACAAAGAAATCTCAAGACAAATATTTTTTTCCTTTTTTCCTCTTGGAGGGCTACACCCGCCGTGTTCAGGGTTTACTCCTGGCTCTGGGCTCAGGGATCACTCCTGGAGGAGTTCGGAGATCCTATGGGATGCTGGGGATTTGAACCCAGGTCAGCCGTGTGTCAGGCAAGTGCCCCGCCCTCTGTATTATTGATCCATCCCTCTAGACAAATCTTAAAATATTTATTTATTTATTTTTGCTTGTGGGGAACCACACCCAACGGTGCTTAGGGCTTTACTCTTGGCTCTGTGCTCAGGGGTTACTCCTGGTGGATCAGAAAACCATATGGGGCTTGGGGGATCAAATCCAGATCAGTTGTGGACAAGGCAAATGCCTTAGCCACTATACTATCACTCTGGTCCCCAAAATATTTTACAGTAATTAAATGCAACTATTAAAATTTATGGGAAGTAGTTGAAGTCACTTTTAGAAATTTATAAAGAAAAAAGAAGACATAAAGGAGAAAGATAGAAAGGGACAACTAAAACCTGAGCTTTCATCTTACTTACGACATTGAGGAAATGTAATACAAAGTAAGCAAGAGAGAAAAAAAGCATTAAAAGGCAGAAATCAATGAAATTACAAAAAGGAAATGCACAAAGTTAAAAGCTAGGCAAAAGGCTGCAATTCAGGGAGACTTTGCATGTGTTGGGTCCTGGGTTCAATTTGTGGCATCAAAAACACACCAAAACCACAAAATTCACTGAAAATATCAGTAAAATTAATAAGGTGTATGGCTAGCCTAGCCAGGCTAACTGTAACAATAGAGAAAATACACAATATTCTAATAGTAGAAATGTGAGAGGGAACATCATTGCAGATCCCATAAACACTAAATGGATAATAGAAGAATGTTATAAACATCTGTATGCTAATAAGTTTGATACCTCCAGTGAAGTAGATCCATTCCTGAATGATGTGATTTACAAAAACATATAAGAAAAAATAGATTTTATTAACAGACCTGCTTACAAAAAAACAAATTAGTGGTTAATAATCTTCCTTTCAAAAAATAGAAAGCACCAGGCATAGATGGATTCACCGGTGAGTTTTACCAAACATTGCAGGAAGAAATGAAACCAGCTCTCTTAGTCGATAATAAAGCAAAGATTTCCTAATTCATTCAGTAAGTCAGCACCTTCCTGATACCTCTGAGAAAGATGTTACCAAAAAAATACATGCCAAGCACGCATAAACACAGATGAGAAACTCCTCTACAAAATACCACCAACTGAATCCACTGATGCATAAGAATTATACCTCACATCCAAGCGGGATTTGTCCCAGGTAGGAAAGCCAATTTTGACATATAGGCGGAGGGGCGAGGTGCACTTGGCAAAGTTTAAGTCAAAATTATTTATTAGCTGGTCAGCAAATCAATCTATTGATTACAAAATAGGACTATTAGTAGGACAATAGGTAAACAATTCATTGATTAATATAGATCCCCCCCAAAAAACTAAGAAACCCAAAGATCAGACAAATAAACAATAATAAATCTGGAGTTTGGAATTTAAAACACATTATCATTTACATAGCATTTTCAAAGGGGACACAAATTTTATGGCTCTATCAAAATACATAAAAGGTCTATATGCAAAAATCTACATATGTACAATCATATAAGCTAATGTTATATAAATAAAAAAGAAAAACCCAGCAAAATAATAAAAGTGACCAAAGAAATAATAGGAAGTCCATGTTTATGGACAGAAAGACTCAATGTTTTCATATAGGTGAAATCAGAAAAATCACAAATGAGGAACCAGAGCGCTAGTACAGGGATCAAGACACTCATTTTGTATGCAGCCGACCCCAGTTTGATCCCAGGCACCGCATATGGCCCCCTGAACATCACCAGGAGTGACCCCTGAGCATAGAGCCAGCAGGAATTCCCTGAGCACTGACCAGGCACAGCGGGTAGGGCGTTTGCCTTGCACACGGCAGACCCGGGTTCAATTCCCTGCATCCCATATGGTCCCCTGAGCACCGCCAGGGGTAATTCCTGAGTGCAGAGCCAGGAGTAACTCCTGTGCATCGCTGAGTGTGACCCAAAAAGAAAAAAACAAAAACAAAAACAAAATTTAGGGGGTTGTGGTGAAGTCCAGCAGGCAAGGCGTTTGTCTTGTGAGCAGCTGACACCCTAATTGCTCTGTCTCTCCTTTTGGGTGCTGTGGGCCAGGAGGGACCCCTGAGCATGAGCACAAAGCCAGGAGTAGTAAGCCCTGAGCCGGATATAATAAATAGTCTTTTATCCCCCCCAAACAAACAAACAAACAAAATGATCCAAAGTTAAAAACACATGTGCTCAGCCAAGACAATGTCCAGAAAATGAGCAGACTCTGACAGGGAGGAAACCTTGGAAAGATATCAGATACGGGATTATTGTTTAAAATATGCAAAGACATGCTAAAACCAGTAATGAGAAAACAAGCAACCTCTTTGAAAGAAAGCAAAGCACAGGGGGAATAAAAGACTATTTACAGATGGCAAATAAGCACATGAAAAGCTTTTCAACTTTCTGTGTTTTTAGGGAGATGGAGTTCAAACAATGAGACCTGGCTCCCAAGCCACTAGACAACAAAATCCTAAGCACTGACCCCAGGACTGCCGGTGAAGGTGTGCCAGCCACGCTCCAGAGGGCCAGCAGCTTGGCACAGACACCTGGTAAGACGTGTGGAGGCTCCTGACAAACCCAACCACGCTCTGACCTGTGATCCGGCAGGAACACGCCGTGGTGCTTATCCACAGAGCAGAGAATCTGTTCGGACCAAACCCTGCTGTGAGCGGGACGGCAGCATCCATCATGGTTAACACCAAGAGCAACCATGCTCCCTTCAGTAGGTGAAGATGCCCTGCGGAGGGCATCCAGAGCTGGACAACACTGCTCAGCACTCAAAAGCAAGTACCAGCCCAGTGAAGACATCACTTGACTTGATCACTTGACTTCCCGTTAGTCATCAATTTGCTCGAGCAGGCGCCAGTAACGTCTCCATTTGTTCCTGTCGTGTGCTAGTGTAGCCCAATGGCGTCTGTTCGCTCTAGGAACATGAAGTGCCTCAAACCGATCGTTCATGATCTTGATGAAGTAATTCTGACCATCTGGTAGGTGGGCAGCCACGCGGTCTTTTGACATCACGTGGAATCCAGTCCGTAACAGCTCTAGTCCAGCGGTCGTCTTTATATCTCATTACGTGACCAGCCCATCTAATTTTTGACACCTTGGCAAACGAGACAGCGCCCCTGATTCTTGATCGTCGTCGGATGTCGCAACTCCAGATTCTTTCTCTCATTTGAGTGAAACGTGATATTCCAAGCATAGCTCTTTCAATTCCTCTTTGGGAGACCTGAATAGCGTTCTCATCCTGTTTGCATAGGGCCCAGGTCTCTGAGGCATATGTTAATGCAGGAAGAACAATGGAATCAAAGAGATGTACCCAGAGCCGGAGGTTCTTCGTCCTCTTAGCTATTTATTCAACGCTCTTGAAGGCGTTCCAAGCCGCTCTCTTCCTCCTGTGCAGCTCGGGTGCCAGGTCATTTGTCATGTTGACTTCTCGACCTAGGTACACATAGCTGTTGCATTCAGGAGATGGTTGTTCCTTTGAGAGCGAATGGGGCATCAGGAACGAGGCTGTTTCTCATAAACATTATCTTCGTGAGATTCAGCTGTAGTCCAACCTTTCCACACTCACGGTCGAAGTTGGCCAGCATTTGTGCCGCTTGGCTGATGTTTGGTGTTATTAAAACAATGTCATCAGCAAAGCGAAGGTGGTGTAGTTGCCGACCATCTACCTTCACTCCCATTCTTTCCCATTCCAGTCGTCACATGATGTTCTCGAGGGTGGCACTGAAGAGTTTCGGTGAAATGGTATCACCCTGCCGAACTCCTCTCTTGACATCAATGATTACTTCTTTGTAGAATGGTGAGATCCTGGTAGTGAATCCGTAAAACAGCTCACAGAGGATCTTGATGTATTGAGCTTGAATGCCCTGATTGGCTAGGGCTTCAATGACTGCTTCCGTCTCAATAGAATCAAAGGCCTTCTTTAAATCAATGAACATTAAACAGAGCGGCATCTTGAACTCCCAAGAAAACTCAGTGAGCTTGGTTATCATGTGGATATGGTCGATGGTGCTGAATCCTTTGTGGAACCCGGCTTGCTAGCATGGTTGTGCTTCATCTAGTGTTCTGCCAATCCTATTTAGGATGACTTGAGTGAACAACTTGTAGATGACAGACAATAGGCAGATCGGGCGATAGTTGCCAATGTCATGGATGTCTCCCTTCTTGAACAGTAGTACAGTCCTGCTGGTTTTTCATTGGGATGGAACCTTGCATTCAGACAGGTGAAGAGCCGAGCCAGCGTACTGATGAGTACTGATGGCAGGTTCTTCAGGTGTTCAGGTCTGACCTTGTCTGGGCCGGGTGCTGTTCGTTTCTTTACTGACTGAAATGGCATGTCGGATTTTGGAAGGGAGAACATTGGGAACGACATATCCATCCTGTGGAATTTGGTATGTCGGCAAGTGGACATGGCTATCGAAGAGATTTGAGTAGAAGTCATGGATAATCTTCTCCATTCCCGTTCTGGAGGATGTGATAGATCCATCAGGATGTCGGAGGGCAGTCATCTTGGTCTTGTAGTTGGCGAAGGACAGGTGGGCGTTACGAATACTTTTCCCGGCTTCTGCTGCATCTACCAGCACTTCTGCTCTTCTCTCTTTGAGGTCTTCCTTGATCGCATCTCTGCACTGCATTGCAAGCTCGGACGTTTGCTTGTGAAGACATCGAGGAACCTTAAACACCTATGTGGAAGATGAAAAAGCCAGGCCGCAAAAACTCCATCGTGGATGATTCCATCCTTGGAAAAAAGGAAAAATGAAGGAGAGTCTGGCACTGGGACTGGATCATATGCGGCCCCACGCTTGTATGTGACCAGCTCTGAGGCCATCTTCAGCACCACATATGGTTCCCTGGTACTGCCAGGAGTGGCCCCTGCTTGTCATGGCTGGGTCCCCCCAAGTACTTCCTGAGTATTATAAGGTGGGGGCTTCACCTGAGTGAACAGGAAAGGCATGGCTTACACAGAGATGGCTTAGACGAAGAGAAGTTTTTTAATTTTTTATTTTAATGAATCACCATGTGTTACAGTTACAGACTTACAAATTTTTGTGATTACATTTCAATCAAACAATGTTCTAGTACCCATCCCTCCACCAATGCCCATTCTCCATCACTAATGTTCCCAGTGTCCCTCCCACCACCCCCACCCCTTCCCACCCCTTGCCTCTGTGACAGACATATTCCGTCTTGCTCTGTCTCTCCTTTTGGGTGTTATGGTTTGCAATATAGGTATTAAGCAGCCATCATGTTTGGTCTATAGTATACTTTCAGCACACATCTCCCATCCCGAGCGATCCCTCCAACCATCATTTACTTAGTGGTCTATGAAGAGAAGTTTGGAGTCATCAGGTGGAGGGATTTGGAGGAGTCCAGACCATTGAACAGAACAAAGAGTAAAACCTAAAAAAAAAAAAAAAGAGTAAAACCTGATCAAAAGGCATCTTACATGAATAAAAGATAGATAAGGCTAGGCTTAAAGGCATCTATTCTAGACTGACCCAAATCCAAATCCCAATAGATTTTTTTTTTTAGGACACTTGACAAGCTGATTCTAAAATGCATATGGAACTACAAAGAACCAAAGCTTGCCCCGCCCCCCGCCAGGTTCCTGAAGAATGAGGGGCAAGAGCTTGCTCTCACGGCTGGCCAGATGGGTCCTGAGGCAGAGGGGCAGAGGAAGCAGGAGAGAGAACCCTGTTTGATAGACACGTGAGCCCAGAACCGAACCCCAGCATCAGGTGGTCCCTTGATGTGCCATGATGACCCCATGGAACAGCTGAAAAAACATGAAATTTCCAATAAAATATGTGGCAGTGTGACCCCTACCTCATACCACACAAAATACGGTGGCCTAAAAGGGGTGGTGTGGCTTAAGGGTGCATTATAATGCAATGCAAATGCATTAGTAAATGCATTTAGTAGTGCATTACTAAATAATGCATTTAGTACGAAATGCCCTAAAATGCAAAAGGAAAAGACCAACAAAATGGGTCCCACGCAAGTCAGGATTACATGAAGTGATGCTCAGCCTCATTAGACACCATGAAAATTCAAATTAAAACCATATTCCTCTATCATCATTTACTAACCAGCAGATTGGGGAAAATGTTTTAAACACCAGATGTTGACAAGGAAGTGGGAAGTATACATTGGCACAACCATTTTGGAAAATCATTTTCTATTCCATGGTTTGATATAGACTGAGGATGTATACATCATGCAATGAAAGCACTGGAAGTATATACCAGTGCCAAGACCCTGGAGAATATGGCATGTGTGTGGGCGCGTGTGTTTGCACATGGCACATGTGTGGACATGGGGCACAGCCCACCTAGAGCAGCAGGACTTCGTCTCGGGAGCTCATCTCACCGTCTCCACCACCAAGAGATTTCCTCCTGTGCAGGGTTCCTGAGGCACCTCTCAACCCCCCCCCCACCCCCGCCCCCGCACCCTGGAACACTGCTGGTTTATTTCCTGCCTCTTCAGAGAAGGTGAAGGTTCTAGATGCAGATGTAAGAGCAAATCTTTTGGGACCGGGAGAAGGTTCCAAGGGCTGAAGGACAGGCTTTGCACAGGAGAGTCCTGGGTTCGACCCCTGGCACAGCACGGTGCCCTGAGCACCCCTGGAAGCCCCCCAACTCTGAGCCAGGAGGAGCCCCGGGGCACTGCACAGTGTGGCCCCAAAGCCAAAGCAAGCAGGACAAACCGCAAGCAAACCTTTGCCTTCTTCGTCGTGTTTCCTCTCTAGGAAGCGGGGCAGGCATGGCGCGTGGTTCATGGGTTCATTGGGAGGCTGCAGGGAGCTAGGCCGGGAGCCAGTTGCTCAGGGGGGAGTCACCTCCTGGTGGAGGAGGCATCCCTCGGGACCTTCTCCTCCCTCTCTGTCCCATCCAGCCCCATGCTCCCCGAGTGCCTCAGCCAACTCCCCTTTGCAGTCGCTCTTCCCTCCCCGTAGCCCGTGACCAGCTCATCTGTCTTAAAGCTCTTGGTCTCAGCACGTTAGCCTGTATCTCCCCAGAGCCCGCCATGCAGAAAGCATCCTTTTTGGTTTTGGGGGGACAGTAGGAAAATCCCAAGTCCCAGCTCCTGGGGGAGAGATGATTTGGCAAGGTATATGTGGGGCATGGGGAAGAGGGCAAGGACATCGCAAAGCAATCAGCTCATCTTCAGGACCCAGGTGGATGCGGGGTACAAAGTAGGTGCTCAACAAATACGGCTGCCCATGGAGCCAGGGCACTAACATGCTTGCATGCCCCAGCATCTCAGCTGACCCACACACTCCTGAGATCACACACATGTGCCTGTGACCATGAACATGCTAAGCCCTCTTGCACATAGATAAGATTGTCCCCAGTGCCTGGGCCAGCTCCTCACATGCGCACGCATGCTGTCTCCCACACAAAGCTCATTTATTTTGATTTATGAATATTACAAAAATAAACCTGAGCGTCTTCTTGGGGATTCTGTGATCCTGACACGAGTCCCCACGATATTGCTTTTTGCTCCTGGTTACCTGAAATTAGCCGAGTAATTCAGAATCTGCATCTTTATTTAAAAGAAAAAACTGTAGATGCAGAATTATAAAAATTTAATATGCTCCCAGGAAAATGAAAAATGAGAGGTTGTGATCTCGTCTAACACTTTCAAATGTGTTTATTAATTCATGTTTTAAATCATAAGTTTCATTCGTGAGAGCCGTGCACAGCAATAAGCCCGTTTTAAAATATTAATGAATAAACAATATTTCTCTATTGAAATATAACATGCTTCTTTGAACAATGGACCACCAGTAATAAATCAAAACCAGGAGAAAATTGCATTTCATATTTAATACAAGTTGAACTCTGCCTTTTTATAAATGATATCTTTTTTGTTTAATTGGCGTCAGTTCAGATCTAGCAGATTGCTAATAAAATTCTGGATTTCCATATTTAATGATGCGTACACTTTCTGCTGAAATTTTACCAGGAAAAAAGAATCTGCCTTTTATTATCTCTTGAGACGGAGATGCAGGAGGAGGCTTGGGGGCAGTCCAGCCTGGAGAGCTGGGGACGGTGAGGGATGGTGGTATAAGCCTGAGTGAGTGGGCTGAGGAGGCCATGCGACACTCAGCACCCTCACTGGGCAGCTGACCCCCGGGGTGTTGACCGGAAGTGATCACTCCGACCCCAAGGAGCCAGAGACCCGTGTCTCCTTCTGATCTGGTAGCCCGCTGGGCACAGCCACAGTGAAAAAGCCCGCCCCCGAGTCCTTGCAGGCCCCTCCTTCTTGCTTCCCCTTCTATATCTCTCCTTCCTGGACATTTCCATTTCTGTAAGCGAGAGCCAGGTTTTGCTCACCTTCAAATCTTCTAATCCCTAGACACCTGATTCCCTTTGCAGAGATTAGTGAGAACTTTTGGTATTCATTTTGGCTCTTCTGGCTTCACTTAACATGAGATGCTCCAGTTCCATCCAAGTTGCCTCAAGTTGCATCATTTTATCCTTCCTTGTGGCTGCAGTGTTTCATCCCATATATATATCCCGACTTCCGGTAAGGGGCCTTAGGCTCATCTGTGTTGTAGAGGCAAGGACCCAGAATCTTGGGCTGAGCAACAGTACAGCAGGTCGGACGCTTGTCTTGCATGTGGCCCACCCTGGTTCAGTCCCTGACACCCCGTATGTATCGTCCCCTGAGCACCACCGAAAGTAATTCCTGAGTGCAGAGCTAGGAGTAACCCCTGAGTACCACTGGGTGTGACCCAAAACAAAACAAAACAAAACAAACAAACAAAACAACAAAAAAACTTAAGTATCTTTCAAGGAGCCAGGTTGGGAGGAGGGAGGGAACCTGGGATCGCTGGTAGGGGGACAAGGCTGAGGGGTGGCGGAACTGGAGGAGGAATACTGTACGCCTGAGACCCTGCTGTAAACTACTCTGCAAATCACGGTGTCTCAATGAACATGAAAAATTATTAAAAACTAAAGAGCTCCCCCTTCCTGCCTCCAAGGTGCTCCTGCCCACCCCGTGCCCACGTAGCCCGTCAGACGTCCTTAGGAGGAAGGGACGACCAAGGCCCCATCGTACAGCTGAGGAAACTTGGGCCATGAGGACTCAAGGGTGGCCCAAAGCACACGCAGCCGCAAATGCCCCCAGCTGGGAAGACTCAGGGCGAATCTCCCCCTAGGACAGGGTGGGGGTACAGTGCCTTGGGTCCCCCTCACTGAATCCTCCCAACAACTCTGGGAGGCCAATGCCTGAGCTCTGAGGAAACTGAGGCACAGTAGAGGAGGGACTTGGAGGTGCAGAGCCTGGAGGAAGCTGAGCCCTGGGGTCTCTCAGAGATGCTGGGCTCTTACGAGACTGACTGGCCCAGTTGAGGGGAAAGACTGGGGGAGCCCCGCCTTCTCCTCTCTGAGGGCCTGTGAGAGGTGCTCCTGGAAGTGTTCTCGGATGCAGCTGGAGGCAGTCCACATGCCAGGCTGGGCCAGCTGAGACTCAGGACTGGGGTACTGGGCTGGGTGTGTGGGGGCAGGACCCACCGAGAGGAGGGCCACTCCCTGGGGAGCCACCTCCTGTCACCTCTGCGCCGAGTCTCCCCACGGGCCTGTGGTGAGAACCGAGGCTCAGGGAGACGCCACGCCCACAGTGGGGTTTGCCCCCACACGCTGACCCCTCCTGGGCTCAGCTGGCCTTGATGTCTGTAACATGAAGGTGACAACAGAAGGTTCCCCCACGAGGACGCTGAGGGAGGGAGGGAGGGAGCCCTGGGAAGTGGGGGGAGCACCCCTCAAAGGCACTTCTGCTTCCCCTGTTCTTGCCTCTGTCTTTCCCTTTCCTTCCGGCCTGACTGTGCCAGTTCAGCCCTAGTGGACAGGCCAGGGAAGGGGAGAGAGAGACAGAGACAGAGACAGAGAGACGGGGGGCGGGGGAGAGGGAAAGGAGGGAGAGGGAGAGAAGGGAGAGGGAGAGGGAGGAGATAAGTGCCTGCTGTAGAGGCAAGTGGCGGGCTGTGGTGGCAGGAGGACAACTGGGGCCAGTGGTGGTGGGAAATATGCACTGAAGGGATGGGTGCTGGAACATTGTATGACTGAAACTTGATCATGAACAACTTTGAAACTGTGTATCTCACTGTTACTCAATTAATAAATAAAAATTAAATAATAATAATCATAATAATAATTTTATTATTTTTTTTATTAGTAAGACACCATGAGGTACAGTTGTAGACTTACAAATTTTTGTGCTTGGGTTTAAGTTATATAATGATCCAGTACCCATCCCTCCACCAGTGCCCATTTTCCACCACCACTAATCCCAGTATCCCTCCCACCCCCCATCTGCCCCGTCCCACCCTGCCTCTGTGGCAGGGCATTCCCTTTTGTTCTCTCTCCTTTTGGGTGTTGTGGTTCGCAAAAGAGGCATTGAGTGGCAATCATGTTTGGTCTATAGTCTACTTTCAGCATGCTTCTCCCATCCTGGGAGGATCCTCCCAACACCCTTTATTTGGTGCTCCTTCCTCTATCTGAGCTCCCTTTTCCCCTCGCATGTGTGGTTGGCTTCCAAGCCATGGAGTAAAATTCCTGGTACTAATCTCGGCCATTCTTGGGCGTTAGTCTCCTATTTTGTTACTTTGTGTTCCCCAGATGAATGCAATCTTTCTATGTCTATACCTCTCTTTCTGACTCAAATAATAATAATTTTTAAAAGGATGGGCGAGGGAGAGGGATGAGGCCAGGGGAGGTGGTGAGAAAGGAGACTTTCCCAGAGCATACAGATGTGGGGGGCAGACCGTGGCTAAAGGACTGGGGAGAGGAATCTGTTCAGCAGAGTGACCCTGTGGGCAGCACTAAAGTGGTTAGGACCCACAGGAGCACAGGGGAAATAAGCCCGTCATAGTCGAGTACAGTGTCCAGGCACACATCACAGTGAACCACACTGGCAGCACTCTGCCTCTTAGCACTGGCCCAGTCCCAGCCTGTGGCTCCTGTCCTGTCCCCAATCCTGAAATGTGGGGGCCCCTTCATGCCAGCCACACATCACACGTGCACCCCAGATGCAGATCCTTAGGGGTCCCTGAGAGTAGGTGGCGGGGGAGTCCCCCTGAGGGTGGGGGTGCCACTGCCCCACGACTTTTGGTCCTCCCAGGCCAGCTCTTTCGAGCTCACAGTCCTTCTCGGTCCCACTGCGCGGCTGCTGTCTGGGGTGTAGCCTGACACACAGGTGCCTCTTAGAGGCAGAATGGCACCCACAAAAAAGACAAAAGCAGGAGGGGCAGGACAGTCGGGCAGAGGTGTGGCCTCTCTGCAGATCAGTGCAGAGCCCAAGGGGCCTTTTCTGTCACCTACACAGCCTACACCGCCCTGGGTCCCTTTTCCATCGCTTCTCATTTGCTTTGGGACCTCACCGGGTGATGCTTGGGTTACTCCTAGCTCCGTGCTCAGTGGTAGCTCCCAGCAGGGTCTGGCACAGACCCCAGGCAACCTACCTGCAGAGCATGTGCTCAGCCCTTTGACTCATCTCTGCCCCATGCACCCCACCCCTACCAAGTCACTTTGTCTACCCAGGAAGCGTGTTGCTCTAGAATGCAACGTCTCCTCCAGGGACTTTCAGCCTGGAAATATTTTTCTGTTTCTGTCCAGTGTTGCTCGTCAGTGCCTGAGTCCCCAATGAACTCTGGTCTCGCACATGGGTTCTGAGATAGCGGAGACAGCGCTTAATGTGTATTTGTGGATCCGGAAGACGCAGCTACGGGGGGCACATGCGTTGCTTCTACAGGACAGTTTGGCAAAAACATAGAACATCAATTGTTTACAACAAAGAACGGCTGACCCATTGGCTAACTGAATCATGCAAATAACTACTTAGCCAGGGGAGAGATTCCTACGGGCAGGCTGAGGCCACGTGAGGGCAGATGGCTTCAGAGGGCAATCTATTTGATAAAGTTTACTCTCACCGTATAAGCGCTGCAAGATTAATGGGAACAGTGGCCCTAGACCTTGTTTTGCCTGGCTCTACCAACTGAAATAGTAAAACAGTTGTATTTATCATAGACAATTGGCTGCAACTGATTAACATTAATCTGATTTCCTGTGAGTCAATTTCCTTGAGATATAGCAAACAGGCCAATTACCTGTTATTGGCTTATTTTATTATGAAGATTTAGATATTAGTGACAGATGTATATGTAAATATATGGAATTTCTAACAGTTTGAATAAAAAACCAGTGTTTAATCCAGTTATTGCATTTCTAGTTACTTGCAATTTTACAAGGCTTCTTTTTAAAAACTACAGTGAAAGGCCCTTCCATGTAACAACTGCCTCATGCAAGAGTAGATCAGGGGACCTCCCTCACCCCCGGAAGTGAGACCTGGGTTTGGCGTGTCTCCACGCCCCCTCCCCCCACACCCTCCCACCTCCATCCATCATCTTGTGCGATCTTAAGAGTTTTTGCTAAACTTTTCATGAGCTGTGGTTCCCAATCTCTGATACAGGGTTAGGATTTCTTTACAGTGTGCTCAGGGCATAAGGATCAAGCTGTGCCATGGTAGATAAGGCCCAGCGAGCCAGCGGACACAAAAAGAGAGGCCAGTCCCTAGGGGCTTGCTTGTGCTCCCAACAGGCTCCTCTGCTATCTCTGAGTCCCCAGCCACATGCCATGTCCCTGCCAGGCCTGCTTCTGGACTTTCTGCCTTATCTACTCTGGCTGGCCAAGGGTGATTGCCACAATGTGGATGGAATGAATGGGGTCATGCTAATTAGCACGGGAAGTCTGAAGAACAAAGATGGTCTTTGTATTAGATGGTCTCACTCATAGCCATTGGAAGAGCCACTACCCAGTGCTCTGTGTGGCTCTGAGGACAGAACTGGGGTAACCAAGGAGGGGTTTGGGAAAGGATGGGAAGGGGGTCCAAGGACAGTCTGGTCTTGGGATACTGGCATTTTGGCGGGACCCCGAAAACATACATTTACACTCTAATAACCAGTGTTACCCAAATGAACACCAACAACAACGGAAGGAGAGAAAAGAGAAGGAAACTGCGTCGACATCTAATCATGAAAGCAAAAAGTTTATTCATGTTTGAAACTACATATAACTACCACAAGGAAGACTTTTTCAATCCAGGGTGTAATCCAGTTAGAAAGGAACACGAAACGTTTTTAATACATTAGAATCACCGCCACAAATTATTTTCATGACTCAATCAGTTTCAGAATCGCATACAATACAAAAAGAGATAGGAGAGGGGCCCCATGACACAGGGTGAAATATACAGTACTGAATACTGAAATCTGAATGCATCACAATTAGTCGCAGCTTTTTTTTTTCTTTTTTTCTTTTGCATGAATTAATAACAAGATGAAGAACATTCGAAATGTTTCTCAGTATTTACAACAGTTTCACCGATCCTGTGTTAAGACCCGATGTCTCCACTCGGTTGTTTTTTTTTTTTTAAAAGTTGCAAATGCAACCCTGATTTTTCTTTTAAAAGATTACAATGTACATTACATTTTATGAAGGGAAACAAAGAGTTAATTACAAGATGCAAAAAGATAAGAAAGAAGACAAACTACAGCGTGAGTATTGTTCAGAGGTAGTAAGTGAGCACTCTAAGCTACAGAACATGTTGAAATTCTATTGGTTCGTATGAGTTCGCATGAGGTAATAAAGCTGTGTTCTGATTGGTGAGATGTATAAATACTCTTTTGCTACACTATATACAACACTCCAGAGAGCGGGGCCTTGGTCAATGCCCTCCAGGCCCAGAGGACGTAGCAAACCTTGCCAAATCTGAGCCGCACCCAGCACCCGGGTCCAACCCCAGGCGGATCTCGGGGTCACCTCTATCAGCAGCAGGATCTCCAGCTCCCAGAACAACCTTGATCCGAAACTGCATCACGGCCGGGCTCTGGGCACCGGTGCTTTCAGAGAGGGAAAAGATGCTACCGGTCTCTGATCTAATTAGAACAGAAGAGATCGCAACACAAACGTGACGAGGAAGATTCCTAAACACAACCTTCATCAACAGAGAGAGCCAAACAGCTCTTGGATTTCAACTCCATTAGTGATATGAGAGAAAGACGGTCACAGGCTATGATGGAAATATGCAGGGAGTTCAATTTAGGTGAGGTGAAGCTTTGCATTTGCTTGAACGATTGAGGTTTTGTATATTTGTACTTTTTTTACCCTTAAGGCCAAGTCATTGGCAACTGTGAAACCATTAATGCAAAATATTGATAATAAATTAGGATAAAATAGCTACAGGACTGTTTAACAATGTTAAATCTTGGCCTAATTGGATAAAGTGCTTTTTTAACATTGTGTGTTTTTAAGTATAAATACAAATGATTATGATTCCTTAAAAAACAGATTTCTCAAGTTCTCTAAGAAGACAAGGTTTTACAGTAAAGCTGTAGATGGTGGGCTACAAAAACGCTTTCCTTTTCCTCCTATTGCTCTGAATGCACATGTCAAGGCATGTCAGCTCAGGGAAAAGTGTGGCCAGAGATTAGTTAGAGGTATCCGAGTGCACACTTCCTGGGCCTTCTGTAGGAGAAGTCACAGAGGATGGGGTGGTTGCGTCCTGCCAGCCTCCATTAGCCTGAAAAGAGAACACAGTTCAGTGGGTGCAGGTTGACGTATTCCTTCCACTCCCCAATTTAAAACACCCAGATGACGACACGAGAGCAGAGATGCATTAGCAAAATGTATTTTCGAGACCCACTTTGGCAGGAATTTGAAGCATGTGTTAAAGCAGGATTAAATGCATGTAAAACAAATCCATCCCCCCAGACTTGGCAATAAATCAGCATGCCCAAGGACGGTTCCAACTACTCCCAAGCCAGGCTGTAGTTCTCAGCCCCTGATTTGCAGGGGGAAATGGAACTCGGGAAGAAATTTTCTAAGAAAGGAGCCGGGGAGGAGCTCAATGCGATGCGTCAACAAAATCCTGAGCTCCACCAAGTCTAAACTTCAGCTCAACTTAATCCTTGTCTCCATTGAGAAGTTGCTGGCCCCTTTCCCACACATGCCTGACAGCTCGCACCTCCAACCCTCGGAAAATGAAGGCCAGAATTTGCCTCCAAATAGGATCTTCTGGAATGAAAATGCATGAACTCCGGAGGAGCGCACACTATTCAAATCTGTATCCCAATCATCCATAACTGCAGCCCCCGTTTGCCACGCAGCTGCTGCTCTGGGTGTGCTGCTGGCCCTGCCCGCCTCGGAGCTGCAGCAGAAATAACAGGACCCAGAAACAAATTTGCCTTCTGTCTTTGCCCATACAGGCGATTGCTGAAATCAATGTCCGATCAGATTTCTGCTGGGGCAGACAGCTTGTCGCTACATATTTTGATGTCAGTCAAGAAGAGGGAGGTGCTGGGCCTGTGAGTTGGAGAGCCCTGAGTGACAGCGACGGGACAGGCCTTTCTGGAAAGGCAGCCAAGGTGAGCTGGCTGACACCCTGTGTGCCTCGACACAGACCAGCCACTGGCTTTCCTCGACCCCGTGTGCCCCACTGCAACTTCTCAGGCAAGTGCCTCCAACTGTCTTCTTGTTTGCTTTTTGACTCACACCTGGTGATGCACAGGGGTTACTCCTGGCTCTGCACTCAGGAATTCCTCCTGGTGGTGCTCGGGGGACCATATGGGATGCTGGGAATCGAACCCAGGTTGGCCTCATGCAAGGCAAATGCCCTCCCCGCTGTATTATCGCTCCAGCCCCCTCCAACTGTCTTCTTACAGGCCTGCATCACTAGATTGCTGGGGGTGGGGGGGAGGGCATCTAGACATGACTGTCGGAGAAGCTGCATGCTGTCCTGCCCCTGTGCCAGACTTGAGGCGTTGTAGTCATGTACCTCCCTCCCTTGGGCAACACCAGGCACTGTGCAGGTTGGGGAGGACCAAACTGTCCCATCCAGATGGCCAGGGCCGAGGGGCCAAGGGATTTCCCAGGCTCAAGAGAGTCTGGTGTGTAGGAGAACCACAGTTAAGGAAGTAGATTTTAAGCTGAGCGGGGTTGGATGGCTCTGTGTTCAGGGGCGCCTCTGAAACACCCTCTTCTTCACCTGAAAGGTAAGTGGCTCTCCCCCTCAGGCGGGAAATCTACTTAAGAAAAAAAACCTCTTATGCAGATACAAGTCTAAAGATATTCCCTCTGAAGTAAACATCATTCCTCTTTTATCCAAATTTATAAACAACAAATGTACAATATTTTTACGCAGTCTGGCAGCTGGAGGAGAGGTTGTCAGCCAGCATTCTTTTTTTTTTTTTTCAAAATAAATTAATCCTAACTCTGGTGGTTTGAGATTATGCGCTGTATCATACAACAGCGCCTTATCAAGCCTCATCAGTGAAGACGGAATTCATGTCTGTAAAATGCTGCAGGCAATCACAGTTTCATATTTTATCATGTTGATAAGGATATCGCACATTCTCTGAAGCATTTCAAAACACTTAAATGAAAAAGGAGAAATGCAACTAAAAGGCTTTTTATATGGTTTGTTGTGGGTTATTATGAGTTATTTATAAACCCAAAAAGAAAGATTTGACACTTCAAATGTAAAAGATCTGAGTATTTAATGGCCCTTTTTTCCCCCTTTACAATTGAACATCCTCAATCACTTTTTAAATCATTAATATTTACTTTCATAGAAGCCAAAGCCCTGAAAAGGGGAACCATGCCCATTTTCTTGCCGGTTCCGCCAGTGCATGCTGGTCAATTCCTTCTCCCTACATCTGGAATCCAGGCTCCGCCCACCTCAGCGCCTCTACACACTCCTTTCCAGGTCTGTGCTCTGCCATTTGCCATCCACGTCAAAGGGGGTGAGGAAATCCAGTTTTGGTTATTTAGCTACCAAGGTTAAAATGATTTTCTCCACAATTATACATGAAGAGACCATGAAAAATGCTGGAAGATAATACTGACAATGGAACAAGCTGGTGTCAAATAACCAAATTCTTTGGTTTGTTGATCTTCAACAAACTAAGCTATGTTTGCCAGTGCTTCCTGCTGCTTGGTTCTACGATAAAAGGGTGCTTACTTAATTTTTCCTCTCCCCTTTTTAAAAAGCCCATCACCCTGTAAGAGGGCATGGCTCTCAGGAAACGGTCACTAAATTGGATCCTGCCTAAGGAGAACACTCCTGATGATAGAAAGCCGGCCATGCCTGGCATTGGTGAGGACTTCCAACCATATCTAGGTAATGTCAAATGTTTAAGTTCATAAAATAAAAGTGCAGTAAAGATGCTGCCGAAGCCAGGTCAGATGGCCACTGGCTGATTTATTGGTCGCTGTTTACCTCACTGTTGAGCCTGCTCTCTGGAGTACTCACATTTAAATTGTGTGGACTGTACAGTGAATTTCCTCCAAGGCCATCACTGTAGCCGCCCGTCTGATTGATAACATGACGGAGGGTATCCACCTAGAAGTGAGACGGAGCAAAATTCATCATCCTAAATCTATTAAAACATCATCACTTATAAAGGGAAACAATTTGAATTATGTGTGCCACAAGGGTTTAGCATCTTCAACGAAAGACAAATTTATCAATCAAATGTGACTGGCAGAATTTCAACAATTCTTTGCATATTAAAACCCACACATCTTTGTTTTTCACGCCAGCCTGACAATAACCTCCTCATGGCAATGCAAAGTTTCCAAGCACACCAACCAAACTGTGTGGCCATGGGAAAAAAATCTACCCATAAATATTTATATTACTTCTCTCTCTCCACACACGTATACACACACACACACACACACATGCTTTCGCGCACACACGCGTGCACGCGCGCGCGCACACACATACACACACCCTATATGCATAAAAAAGCAAGAGAATGAGGAAAGAGCTGAATCTGGAGTGAATTTTTTAAAACTCAGGTTTTTGCATTCTGACTTGAAAAAAAATTATGGAAACAAAACCGAGCAATAGGTTTTAAAACCTGGCACACACAATTTTTCTTGTTCTTTTTTTGTTAAAAGAGTAAGATGCGCCTAACCCCTCTCCATGAGCTCAAGCCAGAGCCGAATGCATTCACAAAGTTGATCAGGTTTGAATCATCAAAAGTCACTGTCACTTGGTTTCCCCCTGAATGGAATGGTGGGGTGGATGGGTCCCGTTTGGAAGCACCCAGCACAGGCTCTGCGCGGGCATGCAGACCACTTCCAGGGGTGAGAGTAAGGAGTTTTGAGCCCAAACCCTACCCTGCTAGAAAGGCCCCAGGTGGGGCATTTCTCCTACCTGTGATTGCACATTGGCTCCGACTTGGGACCCTTGGTAAGAATCCCCATTCAGACTCTGCATGTTCATGAACATGTCCCCAGAATTTGGGAGGTTAAAAGAACCAGAAGAACCTGGAAAGGAAAGAGTTAAGTCGCTGAATAACAGAGAGCTACACATAAAATCCTCAAGACCTAGTGGAGGGAGAGGAGAACAGGGCGAGGCCGTACAACATAAAGCACTTCCAAAGCTAAGAGGATGGAGGGCAGCTCTGGAGAGTTGGCACCTGCGTATTCTGCGTCCAGAAAAGTCCTCTCAAGGGGAAGCCCAAATAAGAAAGAGGGAAAGGGAAAACAAACAGCAAAACCCCCAGAAGCTGCCCTTATTTCCAGTTTTCTCTAGTCACTAAAGGAGCCCTTTGCTCTTCACTGGTAACCATCAGGGTGGACCAGGCTAGAGAAGAAACTTCCCTGCGCTCCACTTTGCATGCTCCGTTACTAAGAACTGGGATGGGGGGAGGGGAGAGCAGCGAGGACAACAAAACGAAGGAAAAAATTTTAAAAACTTTCAGAACTTTTAGAGATGTACTTACAGGGTTTCCTTGGCAAAGTCCCTTGTATTGCTACTCAAGCGCACCTGCCTGGTCTAGCTGAGCCTTATAACCTTAAGGTGTTTCTGCCTCTATCACACCGTTTCAACTCTGGCACAAAAGCTATCGGGGGAGCTAAGCTACAGCGTCCTGGTATGAAGTACCATATCCCTCACAGCTAATCTTCCTGACTGGCCCTTGAGTGCCAGCCCAGGCATCAAGGCAGTGAGAAGGAGGGCAGAGTGGCAGGGAGAGCACAGCTGAAGTGGTCCCCAACCTACCAGCTTCGTGGCGTACTGCAGCCCTCACTTCTGCTATCTTACTCCTCAACACACTACTGCTGACCTGAAAATGCTGCACGGAACAATATTGCTTAAATAATCATAAGTGGAAGTGCTTGGTCTAACAACTGGGCTAAAAACTACTGCTAAGTGCAAAAGTTCCAGAATTGATCAAGAGTTGAGTGGCATGCACTGTGAACAGCTGGCTAACAAGGTCTGGCCAGCTCCTCACTCACCCATCCCCCAAACAAGCGTGCATGTGAATATCACTGTTCCTTTATTAAATCCACTAGGACCTGAGTCTGGGCTCCCATTTCCTGACCTGCGGGACCGGGCCGCGAGGCATACGGTTGGCTGAGCAGGGCAGGGAGCACCCAGTACGCACCAGAATTTGGCGTGGTGGGCGAATTGGTCTGGTTGTTTTGCACAGCTGCGGCCACTGCATGCGCCGCGGTCACAGCTGTCTTGGCAGCGTAGAGGTTCGCTTCTTCCTGAAACTTGCCAATATTCTTCTTGTACCTGATTCGTTTGTTGCCAAACCAGTTGGATACCTAAAAATCAGGGAGATGAGTGAAGGGGACGAGTAAGTGGTCAAAGGGAGAGGAAAACGGTCAAACTTCAATACTAATAGTTGGACACCAAGGAGCTGGCCTGAGAGATGCTTGATACTCACTCACCAGTGATCCTTACCATGTTCTTGACACAGAGCTTCGTGGGGTCAGCCACACTAACGCTAAAATTAGTAGCACAATTTTAATGGCCAGGAGCATTGCTGATCGTAACAAAAAAAATATTCTGGGGCTGGAGCAATAGCACAGTGGGTTGGGCAAATGCACGTGGCCGACCCGGGTTTGATTCTCAGCATCCCATATGGTTCCTGAGCACCGCCAGGAGTAATTCCTGAGTGCAGAGCCAGGAGTAACCCCTGTGCATCGCCAGGTGTGACCCCCAAAAAAGCAAAAGAAATTCTTCTGCTATATATAAAATAATTGGTCCCCCTCCACTTCCAATTCACAGGAAAAAGAAAACTAAAAGGAAACATTTGTTAATGAGTGAAGTGGGAACTACTTGAGAAAGAATGACATTTCTTTTGCGTCTGGAACGATTTTGGCAGCTGTATAGAAGAATCATGTTTGGTCTGCTGAAAAGAGTAGCAGCAATTAATAATGGATGAGAAACTCCTTTGTCTCCCCGCCTTAGAAGACACTGTCTGTCTGCCAAGATGGCTGCTCAGGCAGTGCAGTTAACACATGAGGCAGCCGCACTCGGAAACGCGAGCAAGTCCGTTAAGGCCAACGGCAAATAGAGGAGGGCTCTCGTTTCACCCAGTGCAATGTGCTTAGTTCCCTGGCAAACCACTCGTGATGCCAGCCAGAGCACGTGGGTGAGGGGTCTGCAGAGGAGCCTGTCGAGAGCCCCCCTCATCCTGTTCATCTGATGGCAAAACTGTAGCTCAGGACTCCTTGCTCAGAGTTCACGTTCTACGTCCCCATGTTGTGGCTGAGGTACAGAGGAACTGAAAGCGCGCTCAGTGACGGACAAATAGGTACCCCCTTGCTGGAACAAAGGCCTGTACCTCTTGGTGTTAAAAATACATCCCTCTATTTCCTCAACAGTCTGCTCAAGGCACCTGTTGCTGTGTCACCAGGCGGTGTCTGCTCTGGTGGCAGTCACTAAGGAGCCCCAAGGAAAAACGAGGAGATGAGCCCTCAAACCCAATTTACACCAACGGGCAAGCTATTGAACCATCTCTGCCAAGTCTTGAATTGCCTTGGAAATAGAACTCTCGTTCTTCAACCTGTGGCACTCGTCCTTCTGTGGAAGAAGTGGCAGGGCACTGGCAGAGGCACCCGTGAGGAAGAGCATGCGGCTGCATCCCGGGAATGTCTGCGCTACACAAGCTCTACACAAGCAGAGGCTCATGAGGTGGCAACCACCCGGTCTCCTCAGGAAGGTCACAGTGAGGTATTCCTAGCACTTCTGTTTGCTCTCATTCCCTGCTAAAAGGCCCCACTCGCTTAAAGTCTAGAGTGTCGGGGCTGGAGCAATAGCACAGCAGGTAGGGCGTTTGCCTTGCACGTGGCCAACCCCAGTTCGATTCCCAGCATCCCATATGGCCCCCTGAGCACTGCCAGGAGTAGTTCCTGAGTGCAGAGCCAGGAGTAACCCCTGTGCATTGCTGGGTGTGACCCAAGAAGCAAACTAAATAAATAAATAACAGTGTGGAGTGTCTCACAAAGCCTCATGCGTACGTTTTCCTCATCCTAATCTCCAGGGCACCACATTTGTCCCCAGTTCAATGAGATTTCACTTCTCAACTTGCTGACCCTCTCAGCAGTGTCTGACATTTGCCAGTGCCACCCCTCTCTCTTAAGGCTTTCTTTGTGTTTATGTGATGCCACACCTGTGAGCTTTGCCCTCTTCCCTGACAGACCAGAATGCGTGTGTGTTTTGATTACTGTCTCAAATGTCTGCCTCTGTCCCTCACTTCCCTGAAACACTGCAGTGATCCATTTTGTTGTTATTATTATTATTATTATTATTATTTTTGCTTTTTGGGTCATACCTGGCAATGCACAGGGGTTACTCCTGGCTCTGCACCCAGGAGTTACTCCTGGCGATGCTCAGGGGACCATATGGGATGCTGGGAATCGAACCCGGGTCGGCCATGTGCAAGGCAAATACCCCACCTGCTGTGCTATCTCTCCAGCCCCTGCAGTGATCCATTTTAAAGGTAGTTCCCTATAAATAGTTGGCCATAACACCCAACTCAAGAGGTCTAAACTCAAAGCCCTCTAAACTTGTCTCTCTTCTCTCTTCTCTCTTCTCTTCTCTCTCTCTCTCTCTCTCTCTCTCTCTCTCTCTCTCTCTCTCTCTGTGGCTTTTCCACCTCACACAGGCTGGGCCTCCTGCTGGGCCTCTCTACCAGACAGCCTCTCTGAGGGACTAAGTGAGATTCTCCTTCTTCCCACCAGCTGGTCTCAGTTCATACAGAGCAGTTGTCATGGAGGAGGCACGGGCAGAATCTGGCCACTGACAAACCATGGCCTGTGGGGAACAGGAGTGGGTGACCATGCTGCTGTTGTGGGGTGGCCTCGCACCCCAACATGATGGAGAGAGAAGCTCTGGGAGGGTTTCCACACCAGCTGGAGACAGCCTCCCCTCGGTGACTAACAGGATCCGTTCTCATACCAGAATTATGGGTTTCTGAAAACAACAATTCTGAATCAAGACTGGAAAGGATCCTCAAGGTTCTGAGTGTCTGTGTTAAAGCCAATTTTCTTAGGCTCTGCCCCGCCTTACTCACGCTCCCAAGGGTGGATCTAGAGAGCTGATCTGCAAAAAGCCTCTTGAACAGATAACATTCCTCAGCTTATCTGAGTCTGACTGGCAGGCCTTTGAAAGAGTTAAATATGGAACATGCCTCAGTGAGAAGGGAGGTATTTCTGGTTGGAAGGGAATTTGGCATTTCTTAAGCATAATTAATGAAAATTCCCCAACTCTGAATTTAGCAACAAAGGCCCATCTTAGAGTTCTCTTCTTCTAAACAATTCTCTGTTGGATTCTGTACTTTGTAGTTAATATTACCTTGACAATCAGAGAAGCTATAATACATTAATGAAACCTAGCCTGGAAAATCAGATTACAGCTTTATTAACAGTTTCATAATTGAGGAAACTCTGTACCATCAAGGTCTCATCTCCAGATATGTAAGAATTCTCTGTTTATGCATACCCCTGGACCAATCAAACAACAGTCATCACTAATAAAGGTTTATTTAATTCTCACAGTAAAATTTTAATATCACCAGCAGCCTGGGGAAGCTTTAGCAAGTGGATTTGCTTGACATCAGATCGTTTCCATTCTGCTAGTCCCAATACTTCTTAATCTTTAATATCAAGGCAATTAAAATTAATGACCACTCATCCGAAGCTACTGTGGGCAGTGTTTCCTTGACATCAATTGTTTGATGGGATTACCTAGAGGTTAAACTAACAAGCAAGGTTTAATTGGAAGCAATGAAAGAAGCAGTGATCATACGTTATGTTTAACCTGCATAACCACATCTAAATGAATATCTGAAAATGTTGAACTATTTCTCAAATTAAAATATGCACGTCACATTCTGATATCACAGATTTGGGTATTGCAGCAATCAGCTATTAAGACCATACCGCTGAGCCAGGGATCGGCGTAATTAATGTAAAAAAATCCACACCCAAGTTCAGGATTTTTTTCACCTTTTAAAAACAGATGAAAACATAAAAACAGATGGATACAATTAGTAGCAGAAGAACCCCTACCCTACCCTTCCTCGGTAGGAGCTCCAATTGCAACACATCACACGTGGTCCCCTCCCACAGTGCTCACAGTGTGCTACCGTACACACAGCAGAGCGGGGCTTGCTCCATCTCTGGGCTGGAAGGCTTGACGCTGGGCCCTGAGCTCAAATACAGGCAGAAAGGGCCACAGAACAAAGCGGGGATATACTGTCCTGGGCTTCTCTTTTGAGCCAGTAACAAGGACTCACGACTCTCGACTGTGCCAAAGGCAAAGGGCCAGGCAAAAAGTTTAAGATCAATTAAAAATGAGAATAAAAACCTAAGTGCTCTCCTTCTACTGATGTTCATTGCTATCAACTCCCAGACTGAGAGTCTGGCAATCAGGGAAATGAGGAGGGAACATTTTACAGGCTACTGGTTTTCTGGAACCGTTCTGCTAGGCCAAAAGTGGCTGGGAAAAGCTTCCGGTTGCTCCATTTATGATAGCCATGCATTTCCCCCGACTCAACTCAGCTGACAATTGCCAATTGCTTCTAGAAAGTAAAGCGTTTTTATGTCGAATATTAAAAAGACCAACTCAAAAATTGGGAGTAAAGGGTGACCAGGGACTAGGGATGGGAAATTGGAAGACAGTGGTCAAATAGTACAAACCTGCAGTTATAAGGTGGGCCAGTTCGGGGATCTAATATGCATGGTGATGACGGTTAATGACAGTGTATCACAGACTTGTTTATTGCTAAGAAAGAAGGTCTTAAGTGTTTTCATCACAGACAGGAAGTGGCAACTGTGCTAGGATGGAGGCGAGAGCTATTACTGTGAAACAATTATTTTGCAATTTTCAAATAAGTCAAAAGATTAAAAAATACACCTTATATATTTTTATATTCTGTAAGTATATAAAGGTATATGTATATCTTATACACCTTAAGTATTAACAATGTTGTGTTGATTATATCTTTTGGAGGGGGCTGTGGTTGGGCCACACCCAATGATGCTCTGGGGTTACTCCTAGTTCTGCATTCAGCAATTTCTCCTGGTGGTGATCAGAGGATGATATGGGATGCCAGGGAACCAAACCTGGGTTGGCCACATGCAAGGCAAGCACCCTACCTGCTGTGTTATTGCCCCAGCCCTTTGATTATATCTCAGTAAAGCTGAAAATGTTAAAAATGTTTTCTAGATAATAACTAAAGTAAGTAAAGTAAAGGTCCTCCCGTTGATCATCGATTTACTCGAGCGGGTCCAGTAACGTCTCCATTGGAGACTTTGTTGTTACTGTGTCTGGCATATCGAATACACCACGGGTGGCTTGCCAGGTTCTGCCGTGTGGGCGAGATACTCTCAGTAGCTTGCCGGGCTCTCCGAGAGGGGCGGAGGAATCGAACTCGGGTCGGCCATGTTGGCTGCGTGCAAGGCAAACGCCCTACCGCTGTGCTATCGCTCCAGCCCAGATAATAACTAGATTCTATTTTTGCATTATACCATCTTTTCCTCCAGAACAGCTTTTTCTGTTTGCTTTTGTTCTGGGGCCACACCCAGTGGTGCTCAGAACTTATTCCTGGCAGGGATTGGAGGACCACATGGAGTGCTGGGGATGGAACCTGCATTGATCTTCTGCAAGGCAAGCACCCTCCCCACTGAACTATCTTCAGCTCCTACCAAAACAGCCCAGAACAAAGACGCTAGTTAAGTTGGATGTGGGCCAAGTCACATGATGGGTAAATGCTTGGAACTCAGGTTCTGGGTTCAAACCTCATTCTCTACTTACTATGCTCAGTTGCTTTGCGCAAGTTGCTTTTGTGTTTTCTCTCCAGTAATAAAAAATAAAAGTTATAGTTCTATCTTTCTCATAGGATCAGTTAGACATTACTGATTTTTGCACATCATAACTAACTGATAATGATTAGCAGTTACCCTTATACTTAATCAATGATAAACAAGCAATCCAGATTAGATAGCAAGTCCCCCACATCATACAGCCAACTAAATGGCATGTTTGGGTCCAGATTTCAACCCAGGACTTCCTGTCCACTTTTTCCTTTTTTCAAAAAAATATAATAATCAATTGGAATATAAATTGAGCATTTGTTACGTTTCCTACTATATTAGGCACTGTGAGATGTATCTCTGCCTGCCCAGAATTTAGAATCTGATAATGAAAATAATACTAGACGTTCAAAAGCATTGGCAAAGATGGCAGGGCACTAAGCATACATGAAGCTGTACTGCACAGATCCTAAATGGAGGGATGTGCAGTCAGAGAAGGCCTTGGGGTATTGGAAGAGACTCGCACAATCAGAACTGGACCTCACAGGTCAGAGTGGTAGTCTAGTCGGTAGGGCACTTGCCTTGAATGAAGCTGACTTGGGTTTGACCCCCAGTACTACATATGGGCCTCTGAGCCCTGCTAGGAGTGACCCCTGAGCACAGAGCCAGGAGTAATCCCTGAGCACCTGAGCATTGCCAGGAGTAGGGGGAAAAAAAGTGGACCTCAGATTCAATTCAACAAATATCTTTATGGAGTGTTCGTATTTCAGAGGTCCCACCTTCAGAAGCTGTTACCCACCAGGCAGAAACAGCAAATTCTCCCTTCCCAGGCCAGGACCTCAGCGAGACCCCAGAGTAGTCTCATACTCGTAGTCTCACTTCGAACCCAGCTCCCCTTTGCTCTTCCTTAACCTCTACGGTCCCTCTCTGCAGTAAAAGAAGGACAAGAAGAAAGAAGAGTGAGGTGTATTTAGGAAGGGGCAGAGTGGGGAACGAACCTACCAGGGAGGACCATTTCTCCTGGGGAGGATGGAGCAGGGTAAGAAAGGGGAGCATGGGGATAAGGACATGAAGGTGCTATGTACTGGTGGGCTCATCTGCAGGACAGAGAAGGGGAGACAGCCCTGAGGAGGGGAGCTGAGAGCGACCTGGCACCCAGTCTCCTTGTCACCATGATTTCCAGCAAATGGAAGACCAAGAATGAACCCACAATTCTTAGGACGCAGTGGATCCTGTGGCAGGTGGGTACCTTCCCCAAGAAGGGCTGGTCCCGGGCCACTTACGTGCACACTGTAGGGCTGGAAAACTTCCTGAAGAAATCCCAACACGTCAGCTAACCTTCACACATTTGTTCTCCTTTGCACATTTTTTGAGTTGGCATCTACAATTTTTTCATTATAAGTTTATATAGTTGTAAACAATGTTATTTTAGTGTGTCATAAGTGTTGACATTTAAATAAAACTGTACCAATATTCTTTCAAATGTATCCAACCAAATATAAATAGTACAGGACTTTGATACCCACTATCCATAAATTTGCTTTTTTTTTTTAGCAGTCAAAAATTTTGTATCATTTTTGTTCTTGGAAGTGTATTTCCATTTCATCTCCCTTCTATATTATCCTAATGCAATATACTTTTATGCTCTGAAGAAATATGTGGAAATTGAACATTTCGAATTGCTTTTATTTCCTGTGACTGTAAGTTTCTACATGTTTGCTATTTCCCTCTAGATTAAACCATCGTTACTGTTCATCTAAACTGATCAAAGCAATACAAATACTTGTTTTGACAAACAGAAAGTTATGCCGATGACTGAAGGCAAAGGTTGTTGGGGGCCATGTTTGCCTGTGGAAGCTCAGGTTTTGGCACGAATACCACCTGGTCCCCAAGCATCACTGAGAAAGAGTTCTGGCACTGAGCCAGGAGTGGCCTCTGAGGCACCAGGTTAAGATGTGTCGCAAACAACTATCTCAGTCAGAAGGTTCGGGGTATCAAGTGCTGAGTGAAGGAGTCTCAGGACTCACCAGGACTTTACATAGCCCTTGATGAAAACGTAAAAAGTGTTTTCTCGTGCTGCATGCAAAGGAAAAAAGTTGCTCTTTTCTCCTATTTAAAAGGTAAAGGTAAAGGCCCTCCCGTTGATCGTCGATTTGCTCGAGCGGGCCCAGTAACGTCTCCATTGGAGACTTTGTTGTTACTGTGTCTGGCATATCGAATACTCTCGGTAGCTTGCCGGGCTCTCCGAGAGGGGCGGAGGAATCGAACTAGGGTCGGCCATGTTGGCCGCTTGTAAGGCGAACGCCCTACCCGCTGTGCTATCGCTCCAGCCCTATTTACAATGTTATAAACATTCCTCGAGAAGTAAATAAATATGTTTCTGGGTCTGGAGCAATAATATAGCAGACATGGCACTTCCTTGTACATGGTTGATCCAGGTTTGATCCCCAGAACCCCAAATGGTCCCCTGAGCCCTGTCACGAGTGATCCCTCAACCCAGAGGCAGGAAAAAGCCTCTAAGCATCACAAACAAACAAAAGTAAGTACTTTTCAATGAAAAGAGTAAGCTATCTTTTTTTTTTTTTTAATTGGGGAGGGGCACCTAGGTTGTGCTCAGCAGACCCAGGGAGGTGACTACCTGTGATTCTTGGCCAACTGGGCAGTGGTTCAATGCAACAGTTCCTGCAGGCCAGGGACTATTGGGGTTACACCTGGCAATGCAGGGCACCTGCAGTGCTTGAAAGACAACCAGGTCAGGCGCATACCTTGAACCCCAACTCTTACAGGATTTCCCTACACTCCATCTTCTCTTTTAAAAAAATACTGAGAAATCATCTTATAATCTTTGAGGATATAAGAATCAGATTCTGCACTGGCCATCTTCTGTTCTACCCAGGAGATGGGACTGACAAGTCTCGAACCTTAAAAATAATCTCAAGCCATTCAAGTTTCTCCGGCTGCTTTGCATCTAAGAAACATTCATAGTCACATTTACAACTCAATGCCTCCACAGTCACTGAAGCCCAATTTATTAATTGGCATTATTATATTTTATATTTTAAACACAACTGCTTCATTTATCATGTTAATGACAATGTTAAATAAAGGAAAAAGATTGTTACTTAAAGTCTTAAGCATTAAAAGGAAGAAGCACAGAACTTCAGGGGTCAGCCTTAATTTGCTTTCTTGTATAAAAAATGCTAGGCAGAGGGGCTGCACTTACTGGAAAAAGGCAGCCGACATTAAAACACCATTATTGAAATAGATAAACTGAAAATTTATGAGGCAAAAATCCTAGAAAATTTTGCTATTGTGTTTCCCATGTTTGCTTGGGATGCATACTTTATGTACTGTGCCTAATTAAATGCAACAGATTATGATGCTGAAATGCCAAGTCATGTACAATGAAACATATTTACATGGTAAACAATTTCAGCTCCAAGAAATAGTCTCTCTTTAATCAATAGGTGGTCTTCCCCGTTATTTGACTCAATTTGAAAGAAGGGAAAGAAGCCAGATACCATTCAATTTTTAGCTAATGGCTTTAATAAGTAGAATCCCACTCCACTTTCCCACATGGAAACGATTTAACTCATTTAGTCCTCACAAATACCTGATTTTACAGATGCAAAATCTGAGGTCACATGGTTTTATGGAACTTGCCTGTGATCACACAGCCTTTCTGGTGCTTCTGCCACCATGCCATATCTAATAAGATCTGTCTAATGCTTAATGCCCTTGCTAAATTAAAAAAATTGTTCAACTTTATTTCTTTTCCACTACATTAAATGGCCAGGGCTACACAAGTATATTCTACCAACCTTTTCAGTGCAAAATATTTCAGCTTCTGTATGCTAAAAATATGGGCTAATTCAAGAAGCCAAACTGCCTTTTGCCTCTCAGAAAACAACTTCAGGACAGGGGAGATATTTCAAAAGGCAGAAGTGCCTGCTTGCACACAAGAAGCCTGGGGTCAATCTTTGGCTCCGCATGATCTCCTGAGCACAGCACATGTGTTCCCTAGCCCCAAATGAAAAGAAGTTTAAAATTCCTGACGACTGACCTGAAAACCAACTTTTGGAACCAATGCTTTTAACAAGAGATCTGAATAAACTGCAATTTAGTGTCAGCAGTATTTGAAATAATTTAAAACAGATTCACTTGTCAAACACTGTAGTTTTTAATTTGAGTATATGACAAATTTTATTACCATAATGTACTGACACCCTTATGCTTTGGCTTTGCCCTTTCTATTCTATACATGATAGACTGATAACTGCTTGTGACATTCAAGAGGCTCATCTGCAAAAATATTGACAATATCTGCCTCGCAGCCCTGGTACATAGACAACAGATGACACCATTCATTTCCTTACACACAGCTGAGGGGTAGTTCAAAATGACCACACATGCTATTAGCAGTTAAATTTCTTTTTTATTTATTTTGCTTTTTGGGTCACACCTGGTGATGCTCACGGATTCCTCTTGGCTCTGCACTCAGGAATCACTCCCGGTGGTGGACAGGGGACCATATGGGATGCCGGGGATCAAACCCGGGTTGGCCACGTGCAAGGCAAACACCCTCACCACTGTGCTATCCCTCCGGCCCTATTTTTTTTTATGTACAATTATTTCTCTCAATAAAACAACAACAAACAAAACTATGTATGATGTACAACTAAATAGGTCCTTCTCTCCACAGGCTTCTAGACCAGATTACTTTCTAATAAGTCTAATCCTATAACTGAAAATATCAAAATGTATTCAGTATCTTATGTAAAGAGACTTAATTACATTTTTGATTCCTAGAAGCTCATATTTATTCAAACACTAATCTCTATCAAAAACATGCCCCAGTTTTCTCCTTAAAAATCCAAAAACTGAAGCCAGAGCAATAGTACAGCAGGTAGGGCCCTTATCTTGCATGTGGTCGACTTGAGTTGGATTCCCGACATCACATAAGGTCCCTCGAGCCCTGCCAGGAGTAATACCTGAGTGAAGAATCAGGAGTAACCCCTGAACATTGCTGGGTGTGACCCCCAAAAAAACAAAACTAAAAAACAACCAAAAAAATCCAAAATATTTCCCTACATTTATTTAAAAAATAAAAAAGTCTATCCTTAAGAGGTAGATCATCCTTCCTACATAGTTAATTCTCACTAAAAATGGATTACATGCACTCAAATTTTTAAAAAATTATAGCGAGGTTACATGCAAGTTTAGAGTAAAAATACACTAAGTCACTAAGTGTGTGTGTTGTGGGGGAGGAGGGCAGAGATAGCCCAATGGGCTGGAGTCCAGGCTTTTGAAAATCATGCAGGAAGCCTGGGTTTAATCCCTGGCATCACATGGTCCCCCAAGTACTGCTAGAAGCTACCCACAAGCACCATTCTGGGAGAGCCCTAAGCAGTGCGGCCCCAAATCAAAACATCAAAGACTGGTCTTTGATGATACGGTCAGAGACCACAAATAAACTCAACCCCATTTGCCATTCTCCCTCTGTTCTTCTCCCCACTGTCACCTTATGGGACCTTGTGGAGATCTAGGGGTTACTTTACTTCTCTGCTGAGAGTAGAGGCTCTGCTCCCTGTCCAACTTGGAACCTTTCCAGGGCTCTGGGATGCACAACATCCCCAGCAAAAAAACTGGAAGTAGCTGCACTACAGTGCTGTCCTCCCGTTGTTCATCAATTTGCTGGAGCAGGCCCAGTAACGTCTCCATTGTTAGACTTACTGTGTTTTTGGCATATCTAATACATCACGGGGAGCTTGCCAGGCTTTGCTGTGTGGGCGAGATACTCTCAAGATACTCTCGGTAGCTTGTCGGGCTCTCCAAGAGGGGAGAATTGAACCTGGGTTGCCCCAGCTGGCTGAAAGGATAATAAACTAGCATATATCCATAGCATATACCCAGCATCATAACACGCCAGGTCCCATCCCAGGCAGTCTCCGTATATAAGCTCTTTCAGCCCTCAAGTCCCTAAATAATCATCATACCCCCATTTTATCAAAAATGAAGGCCTTGAGTAGAAAAATTTCCTTAAGCTGATCTTGCTCCATCTGTTCTTCATCCTGGAGCCGGGCCTGCACTCAGCCTGAGCTGTGTATTCTTGACCTTGTATGTCTCTCTTCAACATGTGCCATTCTATTTCTTTCTCTTCCTCATGCATCATTCAATTTTTTTTAAATGGAACTGTTTTACTTCACTTTAAAAAACATCACACGGGGGCTAGAGCGACAGCAAAACAGGTAAGGTGTTTGCCTTGCATGCGACCGACCTGGGTTTGATTCCCAGCATCCCATATGGTCCCCTGAGCAATGCCAGGAGTAATTCCTGAGTGCAGAGCCAGAAATAACCCCTGTGCATCTTTTTGGGTGTGGCCCAAAAAGAAAGAAAACACACATACACACACACACACACACACACACACACACACCCCACATGGCTACAGTCTTCAGGAGTTCAAATCCAGTTTTTCCAAAGCAGCAATATAGAAATATAGTGCCACCACCTAAATAGAACCCAGTGGGTGGAAGCAGTTTGGTCAACAATCCCCCAGGGCAGTGGTCTAAACAGCCAAAATGACCAAGAAGTGAGGGAGGAAAGAAAACCAAGTCAGATCCCTCCCTTGATCTCTGACCCAGTTACCTGTCCCCAAGCTGGTACAGTAACCCAATTCATCTTGCTTCTTTTCACTGCTGGGCTGTGCTCTCTGCGAGGGCAAGTCACAGGCCCAGGCTTTGGGCCACTGGGCTAAAGACCAGCTCTGACTCCTCTGGTCAGATCCGTTATTCCAATCACATGAAATGAAGGCCCAGCGGGGTCCGTGCTCCCCTAAGGGCCTCTGACTCTTTCCACCTGCTTCAATCTCCCAAATCCATTCTTACCTTCATTCTCATTCTGCCTGAGACATGTTCTTTTGTAATAACAATAACTGTAAACATTTGTATAGAACCGCTTAACATTATTATTCCAAACATTATTCCAAATGCTCCACATAACTCGTGGTGATGGTTCAGTGAGTTATATTCTCCTCTGCCCTATTTTTGTTTTGGGGTGTGACCAGCAGCACTCTGTGGCTACTCCTTGCTGGGCACCCTGGAGATCACTCCCAGCGGTGCTCAGGGGCCAAGGGTTGCTGGCATTGAAGCCGGCCTTCCGCAAGCAAAGCTCCTTAGCCTTTTGAGTTATCTCCCCAGCCCCGTTCCCCTGCTATGTTTTAATGAGAGAGCTGAGTCAAAAAGAAATTTTTAAAAGAAGACAGGAGTGTACAGAACTAATATTCGAAGGGAACAGTTATATTAAGAAATACTTTTTAAAAATATGTAAAGATGCCTTTGGGGAGAGGGAGTTAGAAAGGGACTTTTGGGGGGAGGCTAGGCACAGGGCCTGCTGGGGGCTACCGAGAGTACACGCCTGGCAGTACCTGGAGGGCCATGTGGCGCTGGGAATCAAAATCAGAGCCACTGAGCTACATCGCTGGTCATGTGCTTATTTTTAAGATTCTGTGGTTCTACTTTCTCTGGGTCTAATTGACTGTGCCTTTAATACTTTCATATGGGTGCTTAGCTCATTGATTTTTGGTCCTCCTAGATATATATATATATATATATATATATATATATGTATATATATGTGTGTGTGTGTCTATGCTACATATTATAGAAATCTATTTTATATTTTAAGTTATACATTTCTATGTATAGAAATACTATTATTAGTGAATTCATAATTCTTGATAGACTGTACTTTCACTGTCACTTCAGTTAAAATATTTAAAAATTTCTATTGTATTTTATTAACACACGAGTTAAGAAATAACTTCAATCAACACCACAGTGAACTATTACTTCACAAATGTCAGAATGATTGCAATCAAAAGGCAAAAAACAGGGGCTGGAGAAATAGCTCACAGGCCGAGAGCATGTTTCAGAGTATGTAGGAGGCTCAGGTACTATCCTAGGCACCACATGGTCCCTTGGTACAGCTGGAAGTGATCCCTGAATACTGCTGGGTGTGCGTTTCCCTCTCTCCATTTAAAAAAAAAAAGACAAAAAACAATTGGCAAGGATGTATAGAGAAAGGAGCCACTGTACATTGTGGTTGGAATATATACTGATGGAGACATTATGGAATAATAATGGAGATGTCTCAAAGATATTATGAATAGAAATGTTGCATGACCTAGCTATTGCATTTCTGCATAATTATGTGAATACAAAAATATAAAAATGCTCAGTCAGAAATATCTGCACCCCTAGGTTCAGTTACAGCCATTATTTACAATATCATGTAATGACATAAATATGACGTAAGCAATTTATTATTTCTTTATTCACTCATTATTCATTAACACCATATGTTCCACCTACATATGGACTATAAAGAAAGCAGGATCTGGAAAGATTGTACAGGTGTAAGGCAACTTGCCTTGTATATGGTCAACTATAGTTCAACCCCTCGCACTATATATGGGCCCTGAGTACTGCCAGGAGTTACTCCTGAGCACAACGCAGGGATAGCCCTTGGACAATTCTGGGGGTGACAAAAAAAATTCTTAAAGATACTGAAAATGGAAGGATGCCAGAGGATGGGAGCTAGGGATGGAAACCATGAGAGAAATGTGCAAAGGGTTGTGTGGTAATGGATTAAAAACTATACTTTTGGTGGTAATCATGATTGAGTATTCATGCATACCAATTTATAATTCATATTTTATAATATAAAATGTTACTTCAATAAAATTTTATTTTAAAAAGAAATACATTACATCCAAACACATAGAGGAATTTTATAGTTATCTTTTTGTTACCGGCTGTTAGTTTAATTCCACTATAGTTAAAAAAAAATACTGCTTTAAGTTTTTTAAGATTCGAGAGGTGCTCTATGGCCCCACATAGTTAACTTTCAAGCTGTGCATTTTAAAAAAAGGATACGTGTTCTGAAAAAGGGCTAATATCCAAATAAAGAACTGACGAATCTCAGCAACAACAAATAACCCCATTAAATATGGCTAGAGAGGAGCTGGAGAGATAGTGCAGTGGGGAGGGCTCTCGCTTCACATATGTCTGACCCAGGTTCCGTTCCTGCCATTCCATATGGTCCCTTGAGCCCACCAGGAGTGATTCCTAAGTGAAGAGCCAGGAGTAAGTCCAGAACACCACATGGTATGGCCCCAAAACAAAAACTAATACAAAAAAATAGGGATGGGAAAGAGAGTTCAAAGGGTTGGGGCAAATGTTTAGCATTTGGGCACCTCTAGGCTGAATCCCCAGCACTGCACGGCTCCCCAAGTACTGTCAGAAACGAGTCTTAAGAACCAGTGAGATCAGAGTAGCCCTGAGGACAGCCGGGTGAGGTCCCTAACAAAGAAAAAACAGTGGGTAATCAGAATGGATGGGGAGATAAACCAAGGCCTTGAGTTTGATCCCCACAGCATCATCAGGTATAGTCCTGAAGACCCCCTCAAGCACTGCTGGGTGTAAGTAAGTAAGTAAGTAAGTAAAGGCCCTCCCGTTGATCATCGATTTGCTCGAGCGGGCCCAGTAACGTCTCCAAAAATTTTTTAATTCTGAAAATGAGAAGATCTGAACAGAAACTGCTGCAAAGAAGACATACGGACGGACAACAGGTTTTTAAAACATAGTCCAGTGGATAAGGTGTTTGCCTTGAATGAAGTGGACCCAAGCTTGATCCCCAGCATTCCAAGTAGTCACCCAAGCCCTCCTAGGAGTGATCACCGAGCACAGAGCCAGGAGTAAGCCCTGAGCACAGCACAAATTGAAAAATACCTTCTGCTTGCTGCTCTACCCTTCCAGGTGAGATTAATCTCTGGCTGAGATCACTGGCCCTCCTTGGAATAAGGACAGAACCCTTTCTGCCAGCGAGGTCCCAGCTGCCTGCACACTGACCTCTGCAATATTAATGGACCCAAGTCCTTGAGGAGCAGGAAGGTGAATCTGATGTAGAGCCAACAGTTAAAGAAATCACTGCTAAGAATTTCCCAGAGTTATGGAATATAGGCAACCAAATACAACAGGTCTAAAGGGTCCTGCGAAAATAGACAACTAGGAAAACTCTGAGACATATTGTCATCAGAGTACCAAAAACCAAAGACAGAGACAGAATACTGAAAACAGCAACAGAAAAAAAAAGAAATTTACATACAAAGGAAAGCCCCTTAAGACTCATGGAGCTATCAAATGAGATTCTATGGGTCAGAAGAGAATGGAGGGATGTAGTACAGACACTCAGTGAACTGCACATCTCACCTAGAATACTCTCTCCAGGCAGATTATCATACAGACTTGAAGGAAGGATACAGAGCTTCAGGGACAGGCAAGGGCATTCATAGCCTTGAAACCCCTTTTGAAACCAAGTTAAAGGAGCTTTAAAGCTCTTGAATAAAAGTTCTTTAACAAACTTCCTCGTATATGGTACTGAGGAAGGCTTCCATTATTGGTGCTTATGGCTGTCCTCTATTAGATTAAGGAAGATATGTTTACTCCTAGCTCACTAAGGGATTTTATACATTTTCAATAATGAATTAACTCCTCATTCATATTGAATGTTCTACGTCTGATCAGTTTTCTTTACATCCATAAAGATTTTTATTGCCATCCTTTACTTAATTAATGCAGACACTTAAGCAATATTTATAACATAAATTTCTAATATAAAACCAACATTTCCTTTCTTAGGTCAATTTAGATTTTCCCCTTTAACTTAACTGTTTTATTTTGGCCCATGGTGACACCAGAATCTTCAGTGGCACACTGAAGGGAAAGAGGCTCCCTTGAAATTATTTTAATTCTCTTCACTTTGGGGCTAGAGCCATAGCACAGCAGTAGGGCGTTTGCCTTGTGCGCAGCCAGCCCGGCTGAGTCGGGTTCAATTCCTCTGCCCCTCTTGGAGAGCCCAGCAAGCTACCGAGAGTATCTCGTTGAGAGTATCATGGCAAAGCCTGGCAAACTACATGTGTTCAGTATGACAAACACAGTAACAACAAGTCTCAAAATGGAGACGTTACTGGGCCCACTTGAGGAAATCGATGAACAATGGGAGAACAGTGCTATAGTGCTCTTCACTTTTACTAAATTTCACATATCTGGTTTTACATATTCCATGTGAACTAAAATACATCAGCAGAGATTTTTAAAATTTTTATTTATGATCACAGAATTATAAAATGAAAAGATTTTATTTATGAAGGGGAGACATGATAATTACCACAATAAGATTCAAGTACAAAAATAAAATTTAATGCAATATATTTTAGATGCCAGAGTTGAAAACTTATTTATGTAAATGAGAATAGGTATCATATTATGTTGTATTAAATGATTTGGATTTCTTTAGGTGAAAACCATAAGCAATCAATCATCAGAAATTGGGTACTGGGGATTGAACCGAAGTTGGCTGCATGCAAAGCAAATGCCCTACTAGCTGTAATATTATTCCAGTTCATTTTTTTCTTCTTTTCACACATTCTCTTAGATTGCCTGCTTAAAGGCACAATTCCGTATTTCCTTTATTTCTCAGAAGCTGTATGCATTTGTATTCTTTTTATTTTGCTCTTAGTTGTTATGGGGACACATTTGGTGGTACCAGGGGACAAGAGCTGCTCTAAGCAGTCTCTGGGGTCACTAGTGCTACTCCTCCTTAGGGGCCTCCCTCAAAGTGCTCTGCCACTTTGAGCCACATTGCCAGCCCTCTCAGAAATAAAGATTACACATCCAAACTATGCTGCCATTACAAAAGAATAAATAATGCCTAATAGGACAAAATGGATGATTATGAAATAAGGAAGTGATTTTTTTTTTTATTTTGACCCACACCTGGTGATGTTCAGGGCTTACTCCTGGCTCTACACTCAGGTATCACTCCTGATGGTGCTTGGGGATCATTTGGGGTGCCAGGGACGAAGCTAAGCCTGCCACATGCAAAATCCTACACTCTTTGCTATCACTGACCTCCACAGAGATGATTTTGGTGGAAATCTGCACTGAAGTCTAATGCACACATACATACTATACCCAGATTTTAAAAAATCACACATTCCTGACTATTAGTCTAACATTGGGCTAGAGAGATAATAGAGTGGGTAAGGTGACTGACTTGCATGCAGCCAATCTTTGAGTCCTGGAACCAGATATGGTCCCTTGAGCACTGCAAGGGAGTGGCCTCTGAGTCCAAAAAAGGTGTGAACCCAAAATAAACTAACAAAAAAAGCAGAGTGTAACATTAACAGGTACTTTAACATTTCTGGTAGTTTATGTGAATGTTCTATAATTCTTCAGAAATAAATAAGAATATTCACTCATCTTCTATAAAAGATGCAAGTGCCTCAGAACACTTAGTTGATAACTTAAAAGTCATCATTATGTATTTTAATTCTTTATATATTGTAAAGACATTGTTATTTTAAAGAATAAGCATTAACTTAGATTCATAAACACATTTACCTTAATTTTCTCTTGTTCTCCTTTCAATATGCCCCACCCTCTAACTGGAATTCTTTTAATTCTGCCTGATAAAAGTTTTTTCCTTCAGAAAGAAATGGGGAAAAATTGTCATATTTTTAATGAAAATTTCTTTATTTTACTCTATTATCAAAGGACATTTCTGGCTGATACAGAATTCTATTCTGATATTTAATTCATTTTACCATTTTGAAGATGTCATACACTGCATTATTGCTTTACTGTCTTAATTAAGAAAATAGTCTAAATTTCTGTTTCTTTGAAACAAAAAATCTCTTCCCTCTCTGGCTATACTTTTGTTATTTATTTGTTTGGTTTTGGCCACATCCGGCTGCACTCAGGTCTTACTCGTGGCTAAGCAATCTATACTCAGGGATCACTTCTGGTGGGGGTTGGGAGCCCATATAAAGTGCCTGGGGTTGAGTCTGGATTGGCCGTGTGTGCAAGGCAAGCATTCCACCCACTGTACTATCTCTCCAGCCCATCTGGCTGAACTTTTGATTTGATTATGTGACATGTTAAGGGTTAAACTGTAGTTTTGCTCTGCTCCCCATGAACTCCTTTGAATGAAGCAATGCCTTATCTTGATGTATCATAGTGATGGGAAAGGTGGAAACACACAGGAAGTGAAGTACAGGTAATGGAGAGAGCCAGAGGTGGGAGGTCTGAGTGGCCATTCTGGGAGCTGGGCAGAGATGACAGGTCATAAAACAGAAAGAATAGAAGGAACCAAACCATCTTGTTACCTAAGCAGAAAGGGGTTGGGCACTGAAACAATTAGTACATCAATAAATATCTATATGGGGACCCAAAACAATGTATCCACCACAACGATTCCCAGCAACAAAGGCCCCCCCAAGTCCCTGTTGCGGCCCTCCTGCTTCAATGTTCCTCAGTGTATTGTCACAACACAACCAATCGAGAAATTTATTCTTCTGCTCTCCTCCTCTTTGTTATGTTGCCAGAAAAACGCTCATAAAAAGTGTACTCTACCCCTATTCAGGGCTGCAACTTCAGGTGACTGCCTAGTTGTGACCTATCTTGATGTCAAATAATTAAATTTCCCTACTTCCTTACCTTAAGATGCTTTTGGTGTGACTGATTAAGCAAATTCTGTTACAACTATGGTTCTAGTGTGAATTAATATTTATTCTGCTTTGGGGACTATAATTACTGTGACTCTAGGGTTTGGACTCATCAATTTTTGAAAGAATTAGTATTTATATAACAAATATTGTTCCAGTCTTATGTTTGTTTCGAGGCTCTAATTCTATTTGTAGAATTATTCATATTTTCTTAATGTTGCTTAATAATTTTCCAAGTTTTCTATACTACTTTCTATCAATCTTCAGTTTGGTTATTTTCTTATGATACATCATCCAGTTCACTAATTCTCTTTTCAACTATATCTAATTTTCTTTTAAATCCATTCAGAGAATTCTTAATTTTGGTAACTATATTTTGGATTCCAAAATTTCCATTTGACCTTTCAATGATTCTCTGTTCTCTAACAAAATAATACATTTTTGCCTTTTATTTTCTTGTGTTCTTGCATTGAACCACCAACCCAACTTGCTGAGAATTGCCAGTGGGGTCCTGGACCTCCAGAGCACCACTTCGGAAGATGCCCACCTCCTGCCAAAAGTCACTTCTAAAATGAATATAAAACCTGACATTGTAGGTGCAATCTTCAGACACCATGCAAATTATGAAGCCAATTTTACAGAAAATGAAAAAATCAGAGACTCCTTCTATTTTCTTTAAATCTTGCTAGTTACCTGATCTTGGTGTTACCACATCTTCAAAATTCCCTTCTTTTTACAACTTCCTCCTCTATTTTTTTATGCAATTTAAAGACATACAACCTCCATGTAGATGCACAATTGGGGCTTTTATAGAACAGACTTTTAAGACAGTATGAAAGAACTGTCTTAACAAAACTCATTGCCATTTTCCGTCAACTTGACTCCAGTTTCCCAGACTGCATACTTACACGAAAATCCCCTTCTGCTTTCTGTCTACTCTGTCTACTGCCAAAGAATTGTAAAGGCCTTTATGGATAGCTGATAAAGACACTGTATTTTGATAGTCATTTTTTTTCCTTCATTCTAATCATTTTAACGAGCTTCTTCTTATTTTAATAGATTTTTTTTTAATAAGGAAATCTTACTTAAAATTTTAATTAGCTTACTGAATATTCACTGCATTGGAATAAGTAGTTTAATGAGTAAGGAGATCTCAGATTACTAACTAGCCTGGAGTCTGCAAGGAAGCTTAGGGGAGAGGATGCAGCCCTAAGTGATCTAAGCTCAGCCCTTTGCCTCGCAAACTAGGACTCTGCAGCCAGGCCCTAGGGATGGAGGATTAACAGTTACTTGCAGGGGGAAAAAAAATTATAAAAACTGCGGCCAGGGAGAAAGCACAGAGGGCAGAGCACTTGCCTTGCGTGCAGCCAACCTGGGTTCAATCCCTGGTATCCCATAATGGTCCCCTGAGCATTGTGAGGAGTGATCCCTGATCCCTGAATGCAGAGCCACTGGTAATGCTTGAGCACTGCTGGGTGGGATCCAAAAACAAAGACAAAAAAATTCCCTAAACAAATGAAATATAAAATGTTAATTCACTGCAGTTTTAAAATCATATAGATTTTGTTTATTTACAGACAGATATGTTTATTTATGGGAGTTTCTATAAATTCTGGATTCATATTTACATATTTATATCCAGAATTGTATATTCTGAATTTTGGTCTTCTTGATTATACACTCATATATCTTTGCAGTGTGTGGGCTGTCTTCACATTTTTGTCTATGCATGGTGCCAACAATCCAATCCAAGGCTTCGCACAGACAGACATGTGCTCTACCACAATGAGCCACATCCCTGGCCTATTTTCACATTTTAAGAAAGGTTTTATTTGAAATAATTTCAAATTTAAAAAAATAAGTAGCAAAAAATAAAAGTGGTATAAAGGACATCTGTGTATTTCTTTATCCAGCTTTAGCTATTAATAATGCTTACCATATCTGACTCATCACTGTTTACGTGTACTCTCTGCTGCACTCTGTGTACATGTGTTTGTGTGTTTATATACATAAGCTCATATACATGATTAAATTTAAGGCCCTCCCGTTGATCTTCGATTTGCTCGAGCGGGCCCAGTAACGTCTCCATTGGAGACTTTGTTGTTACCGTGTTTGGCATATCGAATACTTCACGGGGAGCTTGTCAGGCTCTGCCGTGCGGGCAAGATACTCTCGGTAGCTTGCCGGGCTCTCCGGGAGGGGCGGAGGAATCAAACTCGGGTCGGCCATGTTGGCTGCGTGCAAGGCAAATGCCCTACCGCTGTGCTATGTGCTCGCTTCGGCAGCACATATACATATACATGATAACTCACATATATCACGGTCCTTTACCTCTAAGTCAGTCCATGTATATTTCCTAGTCTAAATACATGCTCTCTTACCGAACCATGATACAATTACCAGTGAAAATTTACTGGGGGGCCAGAGTGATAGTTCAGCAGGCTGAGTACATGCTTTGCACAAAGGAGGCCCAGGCTCAATCCTTTGCACCACTCCTGGTCCCCTGAACACCACAAGGATTAGCTCCTGAGAAACTCTAGTTGTGGCCAAAAACAAAACAACAAAAACTTCAGCAAATCTAATAATCTGCTATGGATGCCTTCCCTTCCCACCTACCAACCACCAAAGGATTCAATGTGGGGATAGGGATTACATTGATCTAATGGGTCTCTTTAATGTCTTTTAATCTGTGCCATTTTCATGGCCCTCCTTTAATACATTTCCCCATTTTTAGACATTTTATAGGGGCCGGCATCTGACTGTGCTTGAGGGTCACATGGGGTGGTGCTCTGGGAGTCGGAGGTCATGCAGGGTTCTGCAGTATTGGGGATCAAAGTCAGGATCTCACACATTAGGTCTACCTAATGTGGTCTACCACTTAAGCGACCTCCCTAGCCCTCACTGATACTGTTCAATAATATGTGCCCTCTCCTTTCCTTTTTCCCCAAATAGTGCATTCATCACTTGAGGTATGGATTGTACTCTAGTGATCAGACAGATTCAGGTTACATTCTCAGACTAGATACTCTATATAGTTTCCATCTGCCCCTATCCTGGTAGTATGATAATGATTCTAATCACCTGGTCAAAGTTCGTTCCATTCTCCACCCTTTTTAATTGCTTAATACTTCCCTTGGGATAAGTCTATGGAGAGAAACATTAAGACCACATTCTTCTTCAAAGTTTCTCCCAAATTTAATATCTATTGATGATTCTTGCCTGATACAATCGTTACTAAAATGGTTGTATCATGCTGATGGCTCATAGTCTTTATTAAGTACTTTGAAAAATGTTCTACCACCGAATTGATCAATCTTTTCATTCACTGCTTACAAATTTTGTGTCCTGCCTAAGAAATTACTTCCTAACCTCAAAGTACAAAAGATCTTTCCTCATATTTTCTTCTGGCTTCTTATGCTTATTCTGAGGTATTTTAAGTAATAAAGAAACTAGTTTCATATACTCTAAATTAAGCAAAAATAATGTCGCTACAACTGCCTGTTTACATTTCAACATTTAACAGTTTTCTATATGAATAATTTCTGGACTCTAGATATAACTGTATTATATTTTTTAATAAAATTCCTTTGATTATGTTATTCTCATACATTAGTGGGGATGTCTGCTTTGTTTTTGGGGGGGTCACAACTCAGGAACCACACCTGTGTGACTTCAGGCTATGCTTGGGGACCATGTGGTACTGGGAATCAAACCACATTCACTCGGCTCATTGAGCTAGCTCTCCAGCCCTCTAATTATGTTTTAGCATGAGGTATATTTAAATGATGTATTTTGTTTCAAAAATAGCTAATCTGTCAGGTCTGGAACATTCTCTGCTTTCATTCTGAAACTTAAACAAAAAGGCACCAATTTATATGGCTAGGAATTTGTGTATCTAATAGTTAAAATGATGACATCCCTGTTTTAGTTTCAGAGATGTGGGGGGAAAGAGCTATTGAAGATAAATGAAGTTTTTTTAGGTAGTAAAAAGGTTCAACAAGGTGAGGGGAGACACTTCCACAATTTAAATCAATAGCTGAACTTCTTCACTTGGCAAAAGAGAGGAACACGATCACTAAGTTTGCTTTTTCCTTTGTTTTGGGGCTCCCCTTGGTAGAGCTCAGAAGCTGCACCTAGTTGGTTGTTAAACAAGCTTCTCAGAGTTTGTTCAGGGGACAATGTGATGCCACGGATAGAGCCTGGGGCTGCCACATGCAAAGCCCACAATCCATCTTTCTAGCCCCATAAAGTTAGCTTTAAAGACAATAATATAATATATTCAATAATATAGTATGTTATACACACACACACACGTATGTTATTAGCTTTGTCTCAAATGCTTACTAACATTTATTCAAATTCTAACAAAGCAGGCCACAGAGGTAGTACAGTGGGTTAGGGACTTGCGTTGTATGTGGCTCATCCAGGTTTGACCCTGGTACTACACATGGTCCCCTGACCCCTGCCAGGAATGACCTGAGCACAGAGTCAGGAGTAAAACTATAGCACAGCTGGAAATGAAACTAAGAAGCTATTTTTCCTAGAGAAAAATCAATAAAATGAATATAGCAACTATTATTTTTAATTTTTCGTGACATATGATAACTAGAGAACATGTAACTTCCTGCCAAAGTGTCATGTTATCACTTTTGCAAGCTATAAAAAAACACTGTTCCAGTGACAATCTATAATTGACAATGATATTTATATAAAACTGCCTTTTTAAGCTCCTGGAAATCTGATATACTTATCTATAAGGAGGTACAGCTGTTTACTTGTTTCCAATCATCAAGTTAAATAACAGCCTATCTGCTTAAAAGTAAAGATAGTAGGCGACTTGAGGACCAAAATTTATTACAAATAAAGGGTTTAAAAGAAACAAGAGTGACAGATTTGAATCAATTATTGTACTTAATGACAATCAGGAATGCAAAGACATCACTGGGTCCCCAACATGACGCCATGGTTATGAAAACAGGGCTTGGTGAATTTCTCAGAGCTTTCACCAAAGAGTTATAGTAAATTTCCTCTTGGCACAAAGAAATTGGCTCCTTACTGGAAGATGCTGAGGTCAGTCATCTAGCATGAGAAAAGCAGGACTCAGTGCCATTTTCTAAAGCGTCACCTCCGTGGAAAATGCTTCTCCCTATGGCATGTTGATGCTCCTTCTACAGAAGATTTACCTGGGGTAAGGCTCGTCACCTTGCTGCCTTGGTACTTAACATTTTATTATTATTTTTCAAATTAATGTGGGAACACCTAGAGCTTCTTTACCTTCTTTGATGCTGGCATATGTGTTATAAGATTTGATGAGAATGCGCTGAGGGAGCAGCAGATTCACTGATGAGGAAGGAAACAGGACGGCCAAGAGCCAGCTCACCTGGGACACTGTGATGCTGCATTTCTTGGCCAGCTCCTCTTTGGCTTCTTCACTGGGGTAGGGGTTGCTGAGGTGTGAGTAAAAATATTCATTCAAGATTTCTGTGGCCTGTTTACTGAAGTTACGTCTTTTTCGTCTAAGATAAGAACCAAAGATAGAATTGTAGTTACAATCAGTATTAAAAATAAAAAAGAGAAATAAATGAATTTTATTAAACATATGAAAAATTAGTGTTTTTAACATTCTTAGGGTCTAATATGAATTATAAGTTGTGTTCTTAGTGTCCAAAGGACTCTTTGTCTCATTCTAAGATATAGCAGTCACTGAGGAAAATATCAGAAATAAAGTTTGTTCTTTATTCAATATTGGTACTTCATGAGGATCTAGTTGGAAACAGACAATGTCTACTAGAGTATATTTCCAGGGGAAAAGAATGAACAGAGGAAATAGTCCTGAAACAGAAAAGAGTTTGGAAAATCCAAAGGGCTAGAAGAAGCTGAATCAGTGAAAAAAAATAAAAACGAAACAAAACAAAACTCAAATAAATGAAATGACTCCAGAGAGAATGGGAGATACATATTACACAGACTTACGGGATCCCATAAGAACATTTGGATTTTGACTACAACAGAAAACAAAGTTTTTTAATCTCATGCTATTTTGACAGGGCAGGAGGTATTCCTGACTGAGCTCAGAGATCACATCTGGGGGTCCAGATGAGATCTCACATATACAAGGCAAGAGCCTGACCCTTGCTTCTATCTTTCTGACCCGAGTTTCATGCTTTCAAAATACCCTGTGTGAGCCAGGGAGATAGTTCAGTGGTGAGGGGCACATGCCTTGCAGGAGGTCAATTCCAATTTTGCATGGCCCCTTGAGCACCAGTGGGTGTGACCTCGGGGATACCTGTACTGCTGGGTCCAAGAACACCACATTGCCAGGTCTTAGTATTGAACTGTCTGGTCCAGGTGATCGATTACTACAGGAAGTGGCCCTGAGCCTACTGTGCATATAGGAGGCCCCCCAAATTAACTTATTAATATAGATTTAAAAAAATTAAAATGTGATTTGGTAGACTGGTGCATAGCTTAAGTTGTGACCCTGAGTCTGATCCCTGGGCACAGAATGCCTTCCTCCAAAACTATCAGAAGTGGACCCAGGGTTCCCAAATGCCAACAGATATGGACCCTATAAAAGCTTTAAAAAAATTATCCAAATGCTGAGACAAATTAGAGGCATGAGAGGTAATCAGAGATATTTAAATAGATGAATGCAAGGGTCAAATAAGAAAGGGGTAACTTAGCATAGGGTAACAGTTACAGAAATAAAAACAATTGCCTATTTGAAAGGTAAAAGCATTAGAAACTCATGATATATTAGATGAAGAGTAAGTGGAGGATAGCTGAGAAGATAAGGAAAAAAATACATTAAAGATTTCTGAAGTTCTCAGCTTCACTTATTGTCTTGACAGAGGTAGATTTGACCACAAGGGAAAGAAAAAAGGAGAAAATCTTTTTTAGTTTTTAATAAGAAGGAGATGGCCAGGTCAAAAGATCAAGTATTTAACAATTTATTTCATATAGAAAAATGTCACTGAGATTTTGCTATTAAGATTTTAAATTATTCCAGTTTTCAGATTTTCTAGTAACTTGGAAACCCTCTGCTTAGTAATTTTCTAATGCTTTCTCCCAAACAACCTTAATGATCGTTTCCATTGTCTTATATTCAACACAGACAGAATCAGCAGGCAGTTATAAAAGTGTTACCCTATAAAATTTCTTCTTGCTAAAATGATGTCACTAACCTGGCAGGTTAAATATGTGATCTATGTCTTGACATTAAGGGAGAGTCAAGGGAGCAGGAAATCTAGGTCTGATCAAAACATCTCAAATTCTAAGCCCCCAAATTTCTTAATTTTAATCATTTTTGGAAAGTTACACTATTGTTTCCTGAGGGATGAAGAAGACTCAAAATCTATTTGGGGATTCTAATCAACAGGATTTGATTTGAGAGAGTGAATGAGGAGGTGGGAAGGGAAGGAAGAAAAGCAGAGGAATCCAGTCAGAACTGCAATTAGCATTCTTGCAGGTGTCAGATTTTGCTTGAAAAGCAAAACAAAGCCTGGAGCTGGGGCACTTTCTGGAAGCACAATGATGAGCAGGGGAGTGGGAGGAGGGTGGAAAAGGTCTGGGACAGATACTGACACCTCAAACCTACAGGTAATTAACTGGCGCACAGATGTTTGTTGAGAATACACAAAATGACTTGCTTGGGAAAAAAATTAGGTTTCTGGGGTTTTATAAAAAATTAAAAGGTCAGCCAAACCAGAGCCACGTTCTCAGATGGCCGGCATAGCTAACTCTGAGTGATGACTCCCACCTTCCTTGAGCCACTCCACATCCTACCATTGGCATGTGACTTCCTCCCTCTAAGACAGGGCGTTTAAGAAGCAAGGGTACAATGAAGAATAGCTGGCACACAGCATTTTGAAAGGAAGTAAGGACTTAGGAAAGGAAGAATGTGCAGAAACTTATCTGGGAAAGCAAAGGTAAATTTGGCTTACTTTCTGTTTTGCTTAGGTGTGGTTTTAATAAACATTACAAAGAAGAAAATAAGAAAGAAAAGTCTCAGGGCAAATTTATGTGCAGAACAAAACATCCCATCCCAGACATTCTGGCTGTGTCCAAATTATAACACTTCCAAGGACAAAAGCTGATGGATCTATACAAATCTATTCTTAGACGTTTTTGCCCTGCAAATGCTTGGGCTGGTCCAATTACCAAGAAAATATCAGAGACGCCTTACAAAAAGCCAGACGGAACAAGGGAATCATCTATCTGAAAGGGCATGTTTGCCTGCGGCAGAAAAACCTGGCCTAATCCACCAAGAGGGCCTGCTAAGAGACACTACAGAAACGCTTTGTGTGTGCACTCACCTGAAGGCCTAAGACACTTTCAGTAGAAAACACCCATTAAATACTTCCTGTTTCATACTCCCCCAGAGTTTACCACACTCTCATCTTCTGTGCCTCAGGCCATATGTAGCAGTGTCTCATCCCAGGCTGTGCTGCGCCCCCTCGCCCCCCATAGCTTACAGTAGTCTCCCCAGAAAAGGCTCTTACCCGACACCCTGCCACCTTCTTCTTTTTTCCTTCTTTTTATTTATTTGGGGGGTGGGGGGTGGGCACAGAAGGACGACTTACTGGCAGTGCTTAGGACTTAGTCTTGGCTCTGCGCTCATGGCTAGGCTTGGGGGACCATATGGGATGCTGGGGATTGAACCAGATCAGCTGCGTGCATGACAAGTGTCCTACCCACTATACATATCACTCCAGACGCTACTTCTGTATAGCTTGCGAACAAAATTCTCTTCTTGGAACAACATAAATCATCTAGGTGCATGCATTAGAGATGCAATTGTGTAAATAATTATAAGCACAGATCTTCATGATAGGAGAACAGGTTTTGCTAGCAAGAATTCCTTTTTGTCAGTTAGTTCTTTTAAATAAGTTACAGAGGGGCTGGAACAATAGTATAGTGGGTAGGGCACTTGCCTTGAACACACCAGACAAGGGTTCGATCCTCTGAGCATTGCAAGGAATGATTCCATAGCGCAAAGCCAAGAGAAATCCCTGAGCACTGTTGGGTCTGGACCCCAAAATACACAAACATACATACATACATACATACATACATATATTACATAATATCCTATTAAAATGCTAAATTGGTCACGTTGAAATGTTTTCTATTTTCTGATGCTACTGATTTCTGTGCTTTTTGTTCTCTCAGGGGAAATGCTCAGGGGCTGTTCCTGGATTTGTACTCAGGAGTGACCCCTCATCATATGGGGGGGACCACACACGTTGTGTGAGGATGGGCCCCCATGCAAAGCAAGGCCTTACTTCCTGTACTATTGCTCCAGTGCATCTCAAACTCTGAGTTGAGCTGTTAAAAATACTAAGTGGGGTGTGAGGCAATATGTCAAGAGACTGTAGCACATGCATTTGGTGTAGAAGGCCTGATTTAACTCCCAGCACCATACTGGGAGTAGGCTCTGAGCACCACCAGGTGTGACCCCCATCTCCACCCCCCCACCCCAAGGCATTAAGTGGGAATATTTATATTTATCTATCTGATTAGTCAAGTTTTTTTTTAATGTATTGGTTTGGAGGTCACATCTGGCAGGGCTCAGGGGCTACTCCAAGCACGTTGCTCAGGGGTTGCCAGAGGGCAATCCTGAGCCTCCCGTGTACAAGCATGCTCACTAGCCCTTTCAGTTCTCTCCCTGGTGCTTTTTTTTTGGGGGGGGGGGAGGGGGCCATTATTATGTGTAATATCCCTATTGGAATTGTGAGGAGACATAAACACAAGACAGTTATGGTTTTCAATGTGACTTACTAGGGGAGTGAAGACCTGCTCCTGAAATATTTAGAAACATTTATGAAATGATTCTGAGAATAAAGGCAGTCTGCAGGAGGCTGCTCTGGAGATCTGTGAAAATGTGTATCAGTTTTGAAGACAGGCAACAATCAGACCCGGAAGTGACTGAGTGGGCTTTGAAAGGATCCTTTAGGCTAGAGGGAAGGAGGAGCAAAGCTCTCACTCCATTACTGGGGCGAGCACACGCACACCAGTTCCATTCCAGCCTCACACCAGATACCCTCTGAGGACAACTCATCAATTGGTCTCCACCTTGTACCCAGGGTGGGGAGGACAGGACTTTTGAGGATGACAGATGGGGTGGAAGAGGCTAGAAAAAGAATGATGCCTAGACAAAGGAAACAGACAGTATCAAGAGGTATCTCATTTTTAGGTAAAGGTAAGGTAAAGGCCCTCCCGTTGATCGTCGATTTGCTCGAGCGGGCCCAGTAACGTCTCCATTGGAGACTTTGTTGTTACTGTGTCTGGCATATCGAATACTCTCGGTAGCTTGCCGGGCTCTCCGAGAGGGGCGGAGGAATCGAACTCGGGTCGGCCATGCTGGCCGCTTGTAAGGCGAACGCCCTACCGCTAACAATTCAGTGATAAAATGAGAGTAATAATAATGTTCAGACTTTGGACCAATACTTTTATTTGAGGTATTAATCCTCAGGAGAGATCCTAGAGATCAAAACAGTTCAGTGCAAAAAAGTTTTCATAATACTAGTTGTTAAAAAAAAATATGTCAAAAGAATACTTCTTTCCATTATTTTTTTTTATCTTCTTTGCTTTTTCTCATAGTATTTATCATCCTATGACATTTCATTATGTTACTGAGTGGAATAACTACAGCAATTTTTGCTTAAGTGTTATTATTCTTTGTCTCCCCAATAGAAAGTAAGCTATTCAATTGGGGCAAGTATGTTTACCTTTATATCCTCAGCACAAACACATACTTAGGAAAAAGGGCAGAAGGAAAGAAGGAAGGAAGAAAGGAAGGAAGGAAGGAAGGAAGGAAAAAATTATAATGAAAATTAATGGGGACAAGTTAAATGCAGAAAAATTAAGAAATGGCTAAGTAAATTATTTATTATATATCCATTTGGTAGACTTCAGCCACAAAAATATTACTTAAAATTATAAAAATATGCTTATTCATAATAAATATTTTAAAAAACAAACTGGTTATGCATTTTGTGTCATCACAGGAGAAAAATGTAAAGACCCCCAAACAAAAAGAAACTATATTAAGATATTTAGTAATATTTAAATGCTATTAAAATATGATTGTCTTTTCCCTCATTCATCTAAATATTTTCCAGTTTTTTCATTTTAAGCTTCTATTTTTAAATAGAAAAATAATTTTAAAAATTAAAAATTTAATAACAATAATGCAGGTAAAAGAGGTCACAAAAATTCTTGAAAGCCAGGTTTAGTAGTGCATATATGAGTCATCTAGCAATGGCTTTGTATGTTTTTTCAGGAGGTCACACTCAGTAGTACTCAGGGTTTTCTCCTGGTTCTGTGTTCAGGAATTAGCCCTGGTGGTGCATGGGGGACTATATGCGGTGTCAGGGGTCACACAAGGGCTGGCCATAGGCAAGGCAAGTACCTTTACTGCTGTCCGATTTCTCTGGTCCCCTGCATTAATTTCTCACCAATATAGGTTATTAGAGAGATGCTATATAAATAGATAAGGAATATGGAAACTGAGCAATGGATAACAAAATTAGAGACTAGTGGAAGAATATTGTTATTGTTCAGGTACAACTGGATCAGCAGTGCAAGCAAGGTAAGAAGTGTTCAGAATAAAGCAGAATCATTATTTGGTGAATAATTCAGTACCAGGCTTTGTTTAATTAAGAGAATGGTAGAATGACTGGGTACCAGATGCTCTGTGGCTCTGAGGATGCTTCTGTGGCTCTGAGGAAGAACACTGGGAACAAAGACTTCCATAAAATTTGTCTTCCAACTGAGAAGGTGACTTTGTTATTTTCTTCATATTGTAAAACTGAATGATAATTATCACCTCTGTCACATTTCAAGGGAGAGAAAGCAAATAAAATAGAAACTCCTTTCCAAAACTGAAGATTGGTCACAAGTTTTAACAATACCCAGATACATCTATGCAAAGTGGACCATAACAATTTGTCAGTTTTTGCATGTCACCTGGTAAGTCAAACACACTACATAAAATTGATCTCTAACTCATGTGAAAGTTTCAGGTAAAAAGGAACATTCTCATCTCTCCAGGAACATTCTAATCTTTCCAAGAGATAGGAACAGGCTTTTTTTGACTTGATCTGAAAAAACAGAGCCTGGGGTTTTGTGGTTTGAGGTTTTGTGGTATTAACTAAAATACCACTTCCTTCTTAGGAGTACCAGTATCTCCAATTTTCTCATCATGTATACAAGAAATGTAATATCAAGAAATTCCTAGAAAACAAAGTCAAAGTAATTACACTTATCCTTAAAAAAATACTACTAACCACCAGAGTTAAAAGGCTACATGGTCCAAAGTTATGAATAGCTGAGAAGTTGACATCTTCCTCAACTCTCCAACCTGACAGCTAAAAGAAACCCCACTCTAAGATGACAGGCTAGACTACACAGGCACTGCGAGGTCAATTACTATCCACTGTATAGAAGAGCATTAATGTCAAATTAAAGAAGATTCAAATGAACTGGTGAGTTTTACTAAATACCATTTGCAAGGAGCAAAAGGCAAACAAAACATGCAGAAGATTTGTGGCCTCACATACCTGGCATCAAGGAATCTTGATCTTAAAATCATAACTGCTTCACAAGTGCTTTGCTTGAGCTGCATCTGAATGGAACTAAATTTTCGATGGATAATGCCCACCATTCTTTCAATCTCTTTTGGAGAAATGGGACGTGTTCTACTCTGCTCTCGGAGAAGGTTCATCACATGTGTAGTGAATTCATTACATGCCTGTAAGGGGAAAAAAAATCATTCCTGAGGAATCTGATATTTTATATGATCACACCCAGACATTAATTTATGTGAATTTCCACCTCATTTGCAATTGCCAATGGCATTATGCAGTGGGTAGGGTAAAAAGAAAGCTAAGATCCTTGTGCAAAGCACTGGTAGTTAGAAAAGATGTTTAGAATTCCAAAAGTGTGAATAGTCAACCATCCACCTTAGTCCCTATTCTAAAATAGGGCTTTCCAATGGGAGGAGGCACTTTCTAACCAACTCCTACATGTGAGTATAAGTATATTCTATATGCTAAATGTTAATATGTAATATCTCCTACTTTTCCTGAGATTTTATATTTATCTATCAAATATTTTCTAAAGAACTGGGTTCAAATTTTTCAAAGTGCTATTAAGGGACAGAGAAATGAGCAAAAATTAACCTGTGCTTCAGTGGAATAAGTTATATTAAAAATTATTTTCAAACTAGGAAATCTGTGTAATGTCACAGGAAGATGGGATTTAAGAGCTTCGAAAGTTCCAAGGAGGGAGTATTTTTATCTGGTGTTAAAGAGCAAGTGAGGGCTCGTGGCATTAAGTGACACTTGGTTTTAAAGAATGAAGAGGATTTCTGAAAAGGGGATAAAGATGGCGGATTAAAGCAAGTGGGAATTCTTGGCACAAAAATGACATACCAAGAATACACAGGAAGTATGGTAGGTAACCAAGTCGAGAGTTGTAGAAAGAAAATACAGGAAAAAGGGAACTTGGGTGTGCATTAACAGACATAGGGCTCTGGAAGCCAAGTAAGTCAATGTCGTGGCATAATTTAGTTGTGATGACACGAAGTCATTTCATCATCAAATATAAGAATATACCATCCCTGGAAGAAGGGGGTAGCAATTGAACTCTTTAATGGAGGAGCAGCATGAAAATCATCAGATTTGGGTCTCAAACATGAATTAACAATACTCAGGCCCTGACTCTTTCAGTTCAACCATATACTTAAAAAAGAAAAATAGGCAAGCTACCCGAGGCGTATTCAATATGCCAAACACAGTAACAACAAGTCTCACGATGGAGACGTTACTGTGCCCGCATGAGCAAATCGTTGAACAACGGGAGGACAGTACAGTGCAGTGCAGGGAACATACCTACCTAGCGGTGCAGGGAATAGGAGGCAGGCATGCATGGCCAGGGACAGAACTTGGGGACTTCCTCTTAGGGTATTTCCCAGCCTCCTCACCTCTATCTTTACATCTACAAAAGCATATAATTGGTCATTCCCTGAAACTAAATACTGTCTTGCTGAATAAAGCATCTTTTGTAGCCTTGTATAAAAAGGACATCCTTTGGCATTTTCATTTAAAAAAAAAAAAAGCAAGACATGAGATTCTGCATCTTGCTGTACTGAGGCCCCCAGTAGGGGAACAATCATTGATCATGGGAAGATACATTTTGAAGTTAATAATGTTCAATTTCCCACAGATATCTGAACAGTGTTCACGTGTAGCACATGATGGTTTTTCTAACTGCTCATTAGAGAACTAACCTTTCCAGTACTCTGGGTATTCCCGATACTCTAAGCTTCTATGGAGCATTTCCACACGTTTAAGGTGAGGGAAAAGGAATCTTGCTACCAGTGAGTACATATATTTATAAATTTAAATAGATACATTAAATTTCTTAAGGGTCTATATATGTAAACTTAAGATACATATATTTAAATGTCTTAGTATTATATGTATTTAAATTCTGCATGGAATTTTAAAAAAATTTTTATTAGTGAAATACCATGAGGTACAGTTGTAGACTTACAAATTTTTCTGCTTGGGTTTCAGTTATACAATGATCAAGTACCCATCCCTTCACCAGTGCCCATTCTCCACCACCACTAATCCCAGTATCCCTTCCACCCCCCATCCTACCCTGCCTCTGTGGCAGGGCACTCCCTTTTGTTCTCTCCTTTTGGGTGCTATGGTTTGCAAAAAAGGAATTGAGTGGCAATCATGTTCGGTCTATAGTCTACTTTGAGCATGCATCTCCCATCCTGGGCAGATCTTCCCAACACCCTTTATTTGGTGCTCCCTTCTCTATCTGAGCTGCCTTTACCCCTAGAGTGTTCGGTTGGCCTCTAAGTCATGGGGTAAACCTCCTTGGGTGTTAGTCTCGTGTTTTGTTACTTTATGTTCCCCAGATAAATGCAATCTTTCTATGTCTGTCCCTCTCTTTCTGACTCATTTCGCTTAGCATGATACTTTCATGTATACATACAAGTACACATATAAGTACCACTTGTATGTCAATTTCATGACTTCATCCTTTCTAACAGCTACATAGCACTCCATTGTGTAGATGTACCAAAGTTTCTTTAACCACTCATCTGTTCTCGGGCACTGTTTTTTTCCAGATTCTAGCTATTGTAAACAGTGCTGCAATGAACAAACAAGTGCAGATGTCACTTTGACTATACTTTTTTGCCTCTCCGGGGTATATTCCCAGGAGTGGTATTGCTGGGTCAAATGTGAGCATGGAATTTTTTTTCAAAATAGTAGAACAGGGGCCAGGAGTTAGTTCCAGAAAATTAAAATTTCACAATATTTAATCTTGAATAATCTTAAACAATTTAAGTTCTGCATGAAATTACTTTTTTTTTCTCAAAATAACGGGCAAGGAGACAGCACAGCGGTTAGAGAGCATGTACCCTGGGCTCAATTCCTAGAACCAAATGGTTCCCCAGGATGCCTTCTGCAGCTGAGAGGTCCCCAGCAGCCTGGGTGGGCCAGGTAATCGCCAGCAGGACTGGGTCTGGGCAGTAAAGCCCCTCCCCCAACAAGTAAAGAAATGAATAGAACTACAGTGGAACTACGCAATATGCACAGTGGGCATTCAATAAACATTTATTGATTGGTGGTTTTAAAAATGATCATTGAATAGTAGTGTAATCGACTACCATAAGAACCATTATCCCTACATTAGAAGTGAAGAATTGGTAACAAAAGTCCATGGGTAAGTTGAGAAAGTCAGTGACTCTGTGAAATCTTGTATAAGCTGTGTGCCATGTATTTCATAAGGGAACTCTGGAATTCTTGTTTCCTATTCATATTTTTAGCCTGTTTATAATTTTAAAAGACCAAAAAATAAAATGTTATGGAACACTGCAGGTCAAAAACCAAATGTTCTTTTTTTCTTTAAGAAAGCCAAATCGGAGGCCAGGGATGTGTGGCAAATGCCTTCACGGGCAAAGGGTTCAGTCCTCAGCTCCAGGGAAGGGATGGGGAACTCAAAGAAGGGTAAATTTCAAAATGTCCCCATTTCATTAACCTAAACTAACATTCAAAAACTTCTAGCCCTCAGTTTTCCTATCAGTAAAATGAAAATTAAACCAGAACCATTTTCTTTCTAAACCAGAGTTGGTAAGTTCTATACTTCTATACAATGTTTCCCGAAGTGATCCATACAGCCTCCTGTGTGTTTGTGTGTATGAATGTGGAAGAGGAGTAGGGAAGCTGGTAAGGGTAGGAAGTGGGTGGACTGTGTGTATGTATGTGGGGGCGGGGGTAGGGAAGGCAGTAAGGGCTGGAAGTGGGACTGTTGTTGCCTGGGCACTTTCTGTTTGTTCACTTAAAAACTATAGATTTTGAGGGGGGGCTGAGAGATTATTTTCTGAAATGAGGGGTTATGGTAGACCAAACACATTTGGGAACCTCTTCTCTAGATACTAGTTCCACCTGATCCTCCCTTCCTCCCTCCCTAGTCCCTTTCCTTTCCCCTCTCCCTGCCTCCCTCTCTCTCTCCCTCAGTGTTCAGGGATCACTCCTGGCAGGTGCTCAGGGGACTATATACGGTGTCAAGAATCAAACCTGAGTCAACCATGTGCAAGCAAGCTTCTTAGCCACTGTACTGTCTCTCCAGTCCCAATATTTTAAGGACTTTTATTGGGGGTGCAGGATCCTTAGCACTTATAATAAACCAAAATGCATAATTAATCCTCAAGGAAAACTAGTGAATATACCTTTCCCAAATAAATTTGATTGCAATCCTCTTTTCTCTACAACAGTGCTATCCAAAAATATATATTATGAGCCATATACATTTTTTTTAATTCTCTAGTAGCCCCACTAAAAATTTGAAAAGAATCGGAAGAAATTCATTTTAATATTTTCTATTTAATCCAATACATAAAGAAAATTAACATTTCAACAGATTAAAAAAAATCTGCTAATGAGGTATATTTACACCCTTTTAAAAAATACACTTTGAAATCCAGAATATATTTTATATCTGCAGCACACTGCAATTCAGACTAGATAGATTTCAAGTGCTCCACGTATTTGTGGTTCGTGACCACCCCACTGGATAGCCCAGGCCTATGTTGAGAAACTACTAAAAACAGCATATTAATTAATCTTTGAAGTTCCATTTTTTTATTCTTCCCTACCACATATTCAAATGTGCACACACGCATGCATGCATGCACACACAAGACAACACACACACATACACACACACACACACAGGCATACCTTGATGAAGCAAGATAAATTACTGGTTTTCTAATTTCTTAATCCTTACAGAAAAGGAAGTAAGAAGAGCCCTTCTTTCATATAGAAAATTACTATCTGGAGAAGATGTCCTTGTGTGATTATTTAGATTGTGAGCTGAAGCCACATTTTTTCATGGCATATCACTGCTATTTAAAAGCAAAGATCAACAAACTATAATTACTTGGATTTGCGTTTGATCATGGTTTTCTCAAAAATGAAATGAGTGATTCTGTCATGTCAAGGATAATGGCTGACAGAAGTTTTGCTGAGGAAACTTGAGTTTTCAAATGAAAATGATAATTTGGAAAACTTGCCACCTTCATTGTGAGATCAAGTATACTGATTATTTTTGTGCTGATATTAAAAATATTTTTATCATATATAATAAAGGATACTGGCATTGGAGGATATGCATAACTCCATGAATCTATGTTTTCCAAAAATCAATGCATAACATAAAAACATGCATAAATAAAAGTTTCATCCATAATACAAACCAGACCAATGGAATTTTAAAGAAACAGAATACAAAAAATTAACTGATATGGCTTCAGCCTCTACATTGTAACTTATCTTTGATAAACTACAACTTAAGATTTGGTGTAATATCAAATGATCTGAAAGGCTATTAATATACTCCATCACACTGGTATGAGGCCAAATATTCTTTGTATGGTTCAAACACATGACCTAGAGTGACTATAGAAGATACAATATAGGTAATTTCTAGTAAGTTCAATATAAACAAAACTAAAAGGTTCTGCAAAAAAAAATGTGAACAATGGTGTTCCTCTCAATGCTAAGTTTTAAAAATATATTTTTTTCTTTTAAAAAAATTAGGACTAGAGTGACAGTATAGAGGGAAGGATGCTCGCCTTGCATGCAGCCATCCCAGGTTCTATCCCAGCCTCACCAGGAGCAATCCCTAAGCACAGGGTCAGGAGTGAGCCCTGAGCACAGTCAGGTATGGCCCCCAGACAAAACAAAACAAAACAAAAATTAGGCTAACATATATAGCTTACTATTGTCACTTAAATGTTTTAAGTTTTTCTTGGTTTTACTATTATAAGAAGTATTGATAGAGTCCAAACAAAAGTCCTTCAAGGATCTCCAATAATTTTTAATAGTTTAAGTCCGAAGATCAAAAAGTTTGAGACGTATCAAAAGTCCCTAATCACTGCTAATTTATATATATGATGTTGCCAATTCCTACAAACCTAGCTCGCACATTATGGTAACACACCTATGACAAGATGAATGTCTTGATAAATAATTCAAGACATTCCTGAGTGAAATGTACCTGATTTGGAGATGGCCTGGTTTTAATCTCTCCACAGTGTTGTCTGCCTGTAGTTTCTAAGAAGCAGCCAACAGCTCTTGGGGAGAAAGGGGGAAGTTAAACGAAAGTTTCTGTATATAAAAACTCATAATTTCCTAAAACATTTGCTGAATGTCTTGCAAGTTATTAAGTGAAGTCATCTATGAATGCAAATGCTGATTAGCAATTTGGCAATAGCCCAACATTCATAGAATTCACATAGCTTTTCTTTAAACCAGTAGTTCATACATGATTAATTAGAACATCTCATTTATGTAGTGTGCACTTTAGCTCATTACTCTAAGTAAAATTCGTTAAGTATTTACATTTAGATAATTAAAATCTGGGTACACCCTTAAGAAAGATGCTTACACTTTAGGCAAAGTGATTATTTTTTCTTTATACCACTGAAAGTAAATTACAGCCTCATTTACAGCATCATCTGTACCAGTTTTAGAGCAGAGTACATACTGCCTCATCTTCTAGTCCTTAAGAGGTGTTTATTTTTTAAAACATTCAATACAGTAAGAATGATCAGATGATGGTAGAGCTGCTTTGAAGGGTCCTCCAACCACATATAACAGGTACTGTTTATAACATGGGATGCTTACTTCACACATATATGAAGTCTCAAAAGAGGAGGAGTTCTCCATTGACTTATTTTCCAAAGTGAAGTTGTTAGTTTAGAATTGTCTAACCAGTCACCATAATTGGAATGCTAAAATACCTTAGCTAATTGAAATGTGTAGGAAATGAGAGTTTTGATTCCTTGAAATTTTCTGATTCAATATAATAGCAGAGGTTTCTTATTCTTTTAATTAAGCTCAGAGCCTCACACTTTCCCTAGGTACTTTCTAAGCCACTGAGTCATTATTTGGGTCCTTCCTCACTGGGAATCTCTAACAGCAGAACTGTTCTGATCATCTCAGCACGTGCAATAGCACTAGGTTTTAAACTCATGACCATGTGGACTAAATAGTACAGGAGCAATACGCCTAAGGAACAATGATGAAATGACTGTTGCACTTGAATACTTCTGACCTAGTTACATGGTTTAGGGACCTCTCTCATGAGTTCTTCATTAGGATTATGTTATAGAATATGCAAGAAGGTGTTTTCAATCCATAGCCAAATTGGATTTTTAAAAATCCATAAATATAATTACTGACAATAAAAAAGCAATTTTATGAAATTCATATCACTTATGATGACAAGTAAATCCCTTTTCTGATTTCCTTACATAGAATTCCCTTCCCATTGCCTGAATATAAATACTGCTCCCAAAGAAATGTAAAAAAAAAGAGTATCCAAATATAAAACATTTCATTAATTAAGTTTGTGGTGAATGATACATTTGGTACTTAAAGCCTATAAACTAGAAAATTGGAGGGGAAAAATGCAATACTTAAACACTTTTTTCCAGTCTATGAAAAGAGATCACAGAATGAAAACCCCTCCCCCTTGATGCAATAGGAAAATCTTGCTTCAGAATACAAAACTTAAAAGACTATACCCATTTATCAAGGATTTCTCTTATTTTAAAAAAATTGCCCTGAAGTTCTTAGAGACATTTTACACTCAAATATTGATTAATTTCAAAACAACTTCTTAGAAACCAATATATTGGAAAAAATTAATTTTAATTATCTTTTAAAACACTAGCAAAATAAAGATTAAGTATTTATGGGTCTACAGTCTCTAATGCAAAAAACACTGGGATTTTCCCCCTCTGATTTGGGCTACACTTGCTATGCTCACGACTTACTCCTGGATCTCTGCTCAAGGATCACTCTTTTCAATGCTGAGGGGATCATATGCAGGGCTGGTTGGTCATGGGTTGGTCATGTGCAAGGTCACGTGCAAAGCAAGCACTCTATCTGTTGTACTATCTCTCCAGTTCTCAAAAATGTTTAATCTGACGGAAAAAAAACTTTTACAGCAAAGGAGATTTTGTTCACAAGTGTAAGCACATATGCTGAGATTCTCAAAAAGCACGAGGCCAGGTCCTTAAAACGGTTTAAGTTTTACATACATTTCCCAGTACCCAGCAATCCTTGTGTCTGAAAGGGCCCTAGTAGCTAAAGAGCTATTACCTGGTTGGTTTGGACACTCAGTTCTCATTCAGTTATTATGTGTGGCTCCAATGTTTTGTCTGATTTAAAGTAAACTCAAAAGCCCTGTGTGAACAAGCAGGTTCCCAGACACTTGGGGAGGGTTGGGACCCTTACAACATTTTTTGCCTTTAGCAAAAATGTATCTCAATATAATTGTAGCAGATAGCTTTCAATATGTCATCTCTATTACAGCAGCTGTAAATTATAACGTGAATTGCCTTTATACAAAAAATTTCTTCTGGTGAAAGTGGGAGAGCTGCAGAAGGCATATTATATCCTTTCCTTTTTAACTGAAACCAAATGTGTAAGTCAAATTTCATATGCAGAAGACAATGTGTCGGGTGGGAGGAATACTGGGATCCGTGGTGGTGGGAAATGGGCACTGGTGGAGGGATGAGTACTTGATCATTGTATAACTGAAACCCCAAGCACAAAATTTGTAAGTCTATAACTGGTGTCTCACTAATAAAAATTTTTTAAAAAAAGGCTAATGTGTCATGCGGCTGGAGAGATAGTAGGATACGAAGGCTTTGCTTGCAGTTGACCCCAGTTCAATCCTTGTCCCTGAATATGGTCCCTTCAGCACCACCAGAATGACCTCTGAGCACAGAGCTAGGGGTAGATAGCCCCGAAGTGCTGGGTACGTTCCCAGCCAAGCAAAAATTAAAAGGTGTTCATATCCCTTTGGCAGAGGAAACAATAAGGCCTTCTATTCTTAAGAACAGGAGTCACAGTTTTTAATTATGTTAAAAACTTTGTTCAAGTTCACTAGAAATTTCCCTATTCTAATAATTTTGTTTTTAACAAAAGGTATTTTGAACTGTACAGTATAAGCATTTTCCAAATTATGTTGCTGATCAATGAATCAGACAAAGCGGCAGCCAGGCTTCACTCTGAGTTAGAGTGGGTCAATCACTCAAAACAAGGTATTATAAGACAATTCCTACAAGATTTGGAAAATCATATTTCTACTGGGAATCAAAAACAACAAAGTAAAATTATCTTGCTTACTTTTGAATGATAGTAATAATAAAAAAACTCACTCTAATTTACTCTAATATAACAGTCTACATCTAATATTTAAAAAACATCTCTAAGTGAATTTAGATAGTTATCATCAAAGAATCATTACATCTGAGCCCACGTTTTTGAGACATGATCAAAAACAATTTTTTGAGGGAAAAAAAGGACAAAATTGAAAAACAATACCATTCCTAAAACATACACAAAAAACTGAGCCTTGCATGCTGGATTTCATTTTGTTCAAACAGTAGCTGTAGTCTGCTTAGCTTTGTAAATGTGGCTATGTTTATAAGGTACTTTAATTTACTGCAGTGGTGGTGTTTGTTAATTTTATGGCAATCTAAATCTAAACAGGCTTCAGATACATTTTCATTACAGTTTCATTGCAAACCACAGTAGAGTGAATAGCTCTAAGATTCCAGAGTAGTTTATTTCTTTTAGTAAAAGGCTCAACACAATTTTCTGATGAAGCCTCTGCCTTAACATATAGGTTCATCCTATTTACTAATAAGCTTTCTATCACTCAAAGTGCCCTTGTCAACTTTTAGGAGAAATAAATAAATTCCAGAAAGTGATTAAAAATTGTTTCTCCCATCTCTACTCTAATCCCATTCCAAATGCAATCCAATATGGGAAAACCAGAATGTACCTGAATTATTTTCTAATTCTATATAAGCAGCAATGTAATTTATTGGGAAAGCGGAAGCACATTATACAGAACTGATTTTATGTGCCTAATCTGACACTAATACTAGATGTGTGACACTGGACACATCACTTAATCTGAGTCTCATTTTCTCATCTGTAAAATGGAAATTATAATACCACCTACTTTAAGAACACCATATAAACATACATAAGTTCTAGGTAGTCCTTCCAGTAATTTCAAAATGTATCTCTGAAAGCTCTCTCCCACATAAACCTTTGTATCCCAAGGATTTCTTGAAAAGAAAATATGACTATACTAAGTCAAAATTCACTGGTCCTACTAACTTTGTTTTCTCATAAAACCGTGTAGATTACATATATTTATACTTTTTCTTCTAAAAGTATTAAAATGAGAAAAAATGCACATTTAATGGTAGACATTAAGCTACTAAATATATATAGAAAAATGATTCATGGAATATATAATAATGAATTTTTCAGTTTTGTATTTTAAATGTAAATATAAAATACATAATACAAATTTATGTATGAAGAGCTGTGTGTATATGTTTGGGCATTTTAGTGCAAAACAAAACCCTGAGTGATACTAAATGATACCAACTCCACCCAACTTCTATCAGATTTATTGCAAAGATAGTAAGGAATCAACTTAACTTCTCATCCAAAAAAGTCAGGTAATTGGTATCTACCATGTAAGTCTTTCTATTCAAGGTGATGGGTGGTATTTGTTTATTAAGTATATATAAATATATTCAGTATATAATATTACACAATTAAATTATACTACAAATCATAACCATTTCTGTTGTTTATGCTCAAGGCAACCTTTTCAACCGTGACATATTTATTCTCAATTACTCTTTTTCATTTTGGGCCACACCCTGCTGTGCTCAGGGTTTACTCCTGACTCTGTGCTCAGGGCTTACTTTTGGCAGTGCTCTGAGTTTGCCATATGTGGTCTCAGAGACGGAACTTGTGTTGGCTGTGTGCAAGTCAAGCGCCCTACTCTGTACTAACTCTGTGGTCAATTATAATTATTTATAACAAATAATTATCAGTATTGTGATTTTCATTTTTTTCCTCCTCCCTATCTTTCCACTTCCATTTTTAGGGGAGCATTTCAGGGCAAATCTTAGGTATTATATCTTTTTACTCATAAATGAGTCAAAAATTATAATTATAATTATAATTGATGAATTATGGCAATTTCTTCCCATAAAAACTCCTCCAACTGAGCAGACTTTCAGCCTTAAACAACTAAAGTATGTTGAATCACCATCAAGTTGCTATATTCTATTATAGGGTAGACTAGCTAATTTAACATCTCCAACATTTGAAAGCTTTACCCAAGGAATCTCATGTTATAGTTCAGTTGGATGGTATTAATTTATTTTTGGTGGTGCCTAAAACAACAGAGTTTAAGATCAAAGGTCTTTTAAATTCAAGAAAGCATGGTTAAAATAATGGCTGCAACAGCATTTTAAACCCATACACTTATTTTAAAATAGTAAATTAGCACACAATGCCCAGGATTCCTTCACTCAGGGAACCTGTGACTATCATGGGGAAGCCTTCTCAGAGAGGTGATACCAGCCTGCTTACTTTATGGTTAGCTTCCTCCCTAACAGTCTTTCAATTTCTAAGAATTTATCCCTAGACTGATTCTGGAGTTTGGTTCATACCAGGAAGTGCTCACAATGCAGTGTTTCCCTTTCAAAGTTGTATCGCTTATGAACAGAGTTTTGCAGGGGCCAAACAGTAACATTAAAGGGGAAGGACGGCTGCCAGTTTGGTAGTAAGGGGACTTGAGTGTGAAGAACGAATAAAACTAAAACAAGAAGATGGGATAAATAGGTTTAGCTTCACCTCTGAAATCTCCATGGGACCCCGTTTCCAGAATCCAACAATTCACTTGGAATCTTTGCATTGACCTTATTTATTTGGCTCTTTGTAACACCTAGCCCTCACAGCCCTGAGAATTGGTTAGCACAGTCTAACAGAAGAGCGATAGAGGGTTCGGGCAGGACTATGAGAGTGGCGGCTGCTGACCTGTTCATATTTCTCCAGTTCTGTGTGATAGATTTGTCTGATCTGGGTCAATTTGGCTCTGTAATCTGAGTGTTCAATAGAGTTATCTGAAGAACCTCCAGAGGCTGCCGCGGCTGCAGCTGCTGCCGCCGATCCCCCACCTTTCTCAGGACCTGAAACCCCTTCTGCCAAAAGCATATTGTCCAGTCTCATTAGCTGGGGATCGGGAGGGTCCTCCTCCTGGGCTCCTCTGATGCTGAGACCTTCAAGGGAAGAGAGACAGAGAGAGAAGAAGCGAGAAACAGGACAAATAGTGTGAGTATTTTGTTTATTTGAGAAAAGGATCAAACAACATCAGTGTACTACAATTCACGCTGAGAGCTTAGTTGTTTACATTTTATCAATAAGCAGCAGTATGAAATTTCTTTTCAAAGTAATAGTTACAGGCATCCTAGAATTGCTCTCCTCAGTTTATCCTGATCCTAGATCTATATTCTTAAAAGAAGCGATGGCGATGGGGGTGGGGAACGGGCGGTGTGAATGTGGCTCAATTTGGGCATATGCCTTGCATGTTCAAGGCACTGAGTTCCATCCACAAAACCAAAATGTCCCCAAGCACTGCTGTAGGGGGCCCTAGTGGCCCATGTGGCCTACTGAGGAGTGTGGCCCCTACAACAAAAGTAAATAAAAAATAAAAATAAAAAATAAAGAAGAAAAAAAGAAAAAAAGTTATCCTGGCTCCTCAGACTAGTCTAACAACCAACCTTTTCAGATGTGGATGGAAGTAAACATTTTTAAAAAGAAAAAAAAAATAATTCCAAGGATATAAACAAAACCATCCCAAAGTGGTTCTTCTCTTTATACAGTTGGAAGAACAGTATTAAAATTCTCAAACAATAATGAACAAATTATCTTCCAAAATTAGAAAGTAAACAGGATTAGATGGGCTTTTCCATCATGCAATTTCAAGGGGAGAGGAGAAATACATACATTATGTGGTAATTAGCTATGCTTAAAAGTACATATTATTAAATGAGTGCTGCTAAGTAATTACTAGCACACTCTAAAACCAGGACACTAAATACAGAATTCAAAATATACCATCCACATGGCAATACAGTCAGTTCCGGACATGGTTGTTTCAATCTAATTTTGCTTTTAAATCAAGAACTTCCTAAGTGATGCCCAGTCAGCACCCTCATCTGAGTACTATAGATCACAGCTGACAATTCATAGGTTTAATCAGGTCACACAGGCTTTCTGCCAAGATGTTTTCAACAACAGTGAAGACAAAGTTTTAAAATAATTATCATGGTATAAAAAGCACTGGAGTCATGACAGCTCAAAATCAGTATTTTCATTAACGTGTAACATAATCTAAAATATCCCAGACCAATTAACCTCTGAAAATCTGTTTCAAAGCAGGTTCCCTGCACTAGTTACAAGGCATCTTGGGGAAGGGGGGAGGCAGGAGGTTGGCATCTTGCATGTCTGCGTTTGGATGCTGCCTCTTGCATCTATGACTGTTGTTTATCCACAGTGGTGCACATTCCTGTGTTTAGTGTAACTTACATGACAGTAACATCTATAAGCTGCCAACTGAGCACCAGCTCTGAGATTTTATATGCTAACCTAAAACTACCAGCATCAATTCTTTAAAGAACAGATTTTATTCCTAGATGTCCTGAAATACACCCACAACATGACAGAGCTCTTGGTAATATCTTAACTCAAATGCACAACTTTAATTTCTTTCCCCCAAACACTTTAAAGCTGTCAGTTTCATTTAAAAATATACTTCAGAATAATTTCAACTGGGTAATAAAACTAACTCACAATCATTTAAAATTATATCTGTTGCCTGTTCAGAGGTAAATAAATGTGGCTTGAAAACTATGATATAGTAAGAGAATGAAACCATTTATAGAACCAGAAAGTTAGACAACACTTATAATAAAATCAGAACCAACACAATGCTTGATAATTAAAAGTAGATAAATTAAAGGTAGATTCTAGATTCAGAAGAAATTGCCTAATATTATTCTAGAACTTGGAAATACTGGCTACATTGGTATTTTAATTAAATATTTTATATCATCTTCCCTTCTAATTCACTTTGTTAGATGTTAAAAATCTCATTGCCTAGACATTCTCATAATTCCTCAGACCACTTGTTTAGTGCCATTGGCATGTGGTGAGGATTTGGAAATGAACTCTGATCTTACATGCCCTTTGGGCATTTACATTCTATAATATATATTTGAGAGTTGCTTACGCTTCCTCTTATTTCCGCTGTTTCATTTTTTATTTAACAGGATATTGATGTTTCTCCTAGAAATGTGTTGATCTATCTTCAAGGTTCCTCCAATTTCCTAGGTCTCCCCTGGTTACCATATACATGGAGCTTCCCTGTGTCCATCTGATGAGGTGTTGTAATAGCAAATTAACACCCCCACTGAAAATTATTACACTTCCCTGATCAAGAGAAGATGCTCAAGGACTACTACAAAAGAAAACAAATTATAAAGGAGACAGAAGAATACACAAATTCAAAAAGAAATATATAAGACACAAATAAATTAGCCATAAAATGGCATTTTTACACAAACCTAATATGTATAAGACATCACCACCATACCAATGGGAAATAATCCTTAAACTCATTAGTGAATACAAATAAAAATAATCAATAGTCTGTATTTGCAGCTGCTACAACATGTTCCTCCTGTGATGAGATATTCATCATCTCTCACTTCTAAAATCATGAACAAATCAGCACTTCAGTGTCTGCCTCAAACACAGGAAAAATGTTTTAATGCATTTTATTCTATAAATCATGTGCATCAAAACAATCAGGAAAATCATTTCCTGAGGAAAAAAATTTAAGCTTCTTTTGCTATGAAAATCCTCACGGCAGAGTGTAGCAAGCGCCCCATGGCGTATTGGATATGACAGAAACATAACAACAAGTCTCACAATAGAGACGTTACTGGTGCCCGCTTGAGCAAACTGATAAACAACGGGAGGACAGTGCTACAGTGCTAT